>NC_092089.1:6112606-6147606 GCF_045679555.1 Salvelinus alpinus | reverse complement strand
TCCATCACCATCCAAGACCATCCAACACCACCCACCACCATCCATCACCATCCAACGCCACCCAACGCCACCCAACGCCATCCATCGCCATCCATCGCCATCCAACGCCACCCAACGCCATCCACCGCCATCCACCGCCATCCACCGCCATCCAACGCCATCCAACGCCATCCAACACCACCCACCACCATCCAACACCACCCAACACCATCCAACACCATCCATCACCATCCAACACCATCCATCACCATCCATCACCACCCAACACCATCCATCACCATCCATCACCATCCAACACCATCCAACACCATCCAACACCATCCAACACCATCCAACAGCTAAGTACCTAGACCATTTAACTGTTAACGCGGGATAATAGCCAATTAAACTCTGTCAGCTCTGAGAAGATTTAAAAGCTGAAAATGTGGCCTTTCAGAATGGTTATTGGTCCTGGGTTGAACTCCAAATGGAACCCCTATTCCCTACACAGTGCACTACTTTCGAACAGGCCCCACAGGACACTGGTCTAAAGTAGTGCACTATATAGGGAATAGGGTGCCATAGGACTCTGGTCTAAAGTAGTGCACTATGTAGGGAATAAGGGTGCCATAGGACTCTGGTCTAAAGTAGTGCACTATGTAGGGAATAAGGGTGCCATAGGACACTGGTCTAAAGTAGTGCACTATGTAGGGAATAAGGGTGCCATAGGGCCCTGGTCTAAAGTAGTGCACTATGTAGGGAATAAGGGTGCCATAGGACTCTGGTCTAAAGTAGTGCACTATATAGGGAATAAGGGTGCCAATTAGGACGCGGGGTCTTAACGTTTCATTGGCTCTATTCCCCCTTGTACCCCTGACTCCTCGTTAAGACCTCACCGTGCCAAGGCCCTAAAAACACAGCCTCATTTACAGTCAGCTAGGGACTTCATTTACTGTAAACACCAGGCATGAACACAATAACCAACACTAAGTTCTGCTCTGACAACGGCCTCGGTTCCTATTGGGCGGAGGAGAACACACAGAGGGTGGCAGGAAGCACACTGCTAGACACACAGGCAGGTCTACCAACACACTCTACACTGACCCAAGGCCTGGTCCACCAACACACTCTACACTGACCCAAGGCCCGGTCCACCAACACACTCTACACTGACCCAAGGCCCGGTCCACCAACACACTCTACACTGACCCAAGGCCTGGTCCATCAACACACTCTACACTGACCCAAGGCCCGGTCCATCAACACACTCTACACTGACCCAAGGCCCGGTCCACCAACACACTCTACACTGACCCAAGGCCCGGTCCACCAACACACTCTACACTGACCCAAGGCCTGGTCCACCAACACACTCTACACTGACCCAAGGCCCGGTCCACCAACACACTCTACACTGACCCAAGGCCCGGTCCACCAACACACTCTACACTGACCCAAGGCCTGGTCCACCAACACACTCTACACTGACCCAAGGCCCGGTCCACCAACACACTCTACACTGACCCAAGGCCTAGTCCACCAACACACTCTACACTGACCCAAGGCCTGGTCCACACTCTACACTGACCCAAGGCCCGGTCCACCAACACACTCTACACTGACCCAAGGCCCGGTCTACCAACACACTCTACACTGACCCAAGGCCCGGTCCACCAACACACTCTACACTGACCCAAGGCCTGGTCCACCAACACACTCTACACTGACCCAAGGCCTGGTCCACCAACACACTCTACACTGACCCAAGGCCCGGTCCACCAACACACTCTACACTGACCCAAGGCCTGGTCCACCAACACACTCTACACTGACCCAAGGCCTGGTCCACCAACACACTCTACACTGACCCAAGGCCCGGTCCACCAACACACTCTACACTGACCCAAGGCCCGGTACACCAACACACTGACCCAAGGCCTGGTCCACCAACACACTCTACACTGACCCAAGGCCCGGTCCACCAACACACTCTACACTGACCCAAGGCCCGGTACACCAACACACTGACCCAAGGCCTGGTCCACCAACACACTCTACACTGACCCAAGGCCCGGTCCACCAACACACTCTACACTGACCCAAGGCCTGGTCCACCAACACACTCTACACTGACCCAAGGCCTGGTCCACCAACACACTCTACACTGACCCAAGGCCCGGTCCACCAACACTCTACACTGACCCAAGGCCTGGTCCACCAACACACTCTACACTGACCCAAGGCCTGGTCCACACTCTACACTGACCCAAGGCCCGGTCCACCAACACACTCTACACTGACCCAAGGCCTGGTCCACCAACACACTCTACACTGACCCAAGGCCTGGTCCACCAACACACTCTACACTGACCCAAGGCCCGGTCCACCAACACACTCTACACTGACCCAAGGCCTGGTCCACCAACACACTCTACACTGACCCAAAGCCTGGTCCACCAACACACTCTACACTGACCCAAGGCCCGGTCCACCAACACACTCTACACTGACCCAAGGCCCGGTCCACCAACACACTCTACACTGACCCAAGGCCTGGTCCACCAACACACTCTACACTGACCCAAGGCCTGGTCCACCAACACACTCTACACTGACCCAAGGCCTGGTCCACACTCTACACTGACCCAAGGCCCGGTCCACCAACACACTCTACACTGACCCAAGGCCCGGTCCACCAACACACTCTACACTGACCCAAGGCCTGGTCCACCAACACACTCTACACTGACCCAAGGCCTGGTCCACCAACACACTGACCCAAGGCCCGGTCCACCAACACACTCTACACTGACCCAAGGCCTGGTCCACCAACACACTCTACACTGACCCAAGGCCCGGTCCACCAACACACTCTACACTGACCCAAGGCCTGGTCCACCAACACACTCTACACTGACCCAAGGCCCGGTCCACCAACACACTCTACACTGACCCAAGGCCTAGTCCACCAACACACTCTACACTGACCCAAGGCCTGGTCCACACTCTACACTGACCCAAGGCCCGGTCCACCAACACACTCTACACTGACCCAAGGCCCGGTCCACCAACACACTCTACACTGACCCAAGGCCCGGTCCACCAACACACTCTACACTGACCCAAGGCCTGGTCCACCAACACACTCTACACTGACCCAAGGCCCGGTCCACCAACACACTCTACACTGACCCAAGGCCTGGTCCACCAACACACTCTACACTGACCCAAGGCCCGGTCCACCAACACACTCTACACTGACCCAAGGCCTAGTCCACCAACACACTCTACACTGACCCAAGGCCTGGTCCACACTCTACACTGACCCAAGGCCCGGTCCACCAACACACTCTACACTGACCCAAGGCCCGGTCCACCAACACACTCTACACTGACCCAAGGCCCGGTCCACCAACACACTCTACACTGACCCAAGGCCTGGTCCACCAACACACTCTACACTGACCCAAGGCCTGGTCCACCAACACACTCTACACTGACCCAAGGCCCGGTCCACCAACACACTCTACACTGACCCAAGGCCTGGTCCACCAACACACTCTACACTGACCCAAGGCCTGGTCCACCAACACACTCTACACTGACCCAAGGCCCGGTCCACCAACACACTCTACACTGACCCAAGGCCCGGTACACCAACACACTGACCCAAGGCCTGGTCCACCAACACACTCTACACTGACCCAAGGCCCGGTCCACCAACACACTCTACACTGACCCAAGGCCTGGTCCACCAACACACTCTACACTGACCCAAGGCCTGGTCCACCAACACACTCTACACTGACCCAAGGCCCGGTCCACCAACACACTCTACACTGACCCAAGGCCTGGTCCACCAACACACTCTACACTGACCCAAGGCCTGGTCCACACTCTACACTGACCCAAGGCCCGGTCCACCAACACACTCTACACTGACCCAAGGCCTGGTCCACCAACACACTCTACACTGACCCAAGGCCTGGTCCACCAACACACTCTACACTGACCCAAGGCCCGGTCCACCAACACACTCTACACTGACCCAAGGCCTGGTCCACCAACACACTCTACACTGACCCAAGGCCCGGTCCACCAACACACTCTACACTGACCCAAGGCCCGGTCCACCAACACACTCTACACTGACCCAAGGCCTGGTCCACCAACACACTCTACACTGACCCAAGGCCCGGTCCACCAACACACTCTACACTGACCCAAGGCCTGGTCCACCAACACACTGACCCAAGGCCTGGTCCACCAACACACTGACCCAAGGCCTGGTCCACCAACACACTCTACACTGACCCAAGTGTCTACACTGACCCACACTCTACACTGACCCAAGGTCACAGCTAGGGTAAACCCTGGAGAGCAGCCCGCCACATGAAACACAGCTAGGAGAAACCCTGGAGAGCAGCCCGCCACATGAAACACAGCTAGGAGAAACCCTGGAGAGCAGCCCGCCACATGAAACACAGCTAGGAGAAACCCTGGAGAGCAGCCCGCCACATGAAACACAGCTAGGAGAAACCCTGGAGAGCAGCCCGCCACATGAAACACAGCTAGGGGAAACCCTGGAGAGCAGCCCGCCACATGAAACACAGCTAGGAGAAACCCTGGAGAGCAGCCCGCCACATGAAACACAGCTAGGAGAAACACTGGAGAGCAGCCCGCCACATGAAACACAGCTAGGAGAAACCCTGGAGAGCAGCCCGCCACATGAAACACAGCTAGGGGAAACCCTGGAGAGCAGCCCGCCACATGAAACACAGCTAGGAGAAACCCTGGAGAGCAGCCCACCACATGAAACACAGCTAGGGGAAACACTGGAGAGCAGCCCGCCACATGAAACACAGCTAGGGGAAACCCTGGAGAGCAGCCCGCCACATGAAACACAGCTAGGGGAAACCCTGGAGAGCAGCCCGCCACATGAAACACAGCTAGGGGAAACCCTGGAGAGCAGCCCGCCACATGAAACACAGCTAGGAGAAACCCTGGAGAGCAGCCCGCCACATGAAACACAGCTAGGGGAAACCCTGGAGAGCAGCCCGCCACATGAAACACAGCTAGGAGAAACCCTGGAGAGCAGCCCACCACATGAAACACAGCTAGGAGAAACCCTGGAGAGCAGCCCGCCACATGAAACACAGCTAGGAGAAACCCTGGAGAGCAGCCGTGTTGAAAATGATTGTTGGGAGAGAGCCTGGTGTGTATCTGCTGTATGATTCTCACCTGGGGTACCCACAGAGCTAGCTCGCCTCATGAAACTCAGCTAGGGAAACTCTGGAGAGCAGCTTGCCTCATGAAACACAGCTCTGACAATCCCTGGAGACCAGTCCTCGTCTCCTGAAACACGGCTCGGAGACACACTGGAGCGCTGTCCGCCACATGAGTCACTGCCAGGAGAAACGCTAGGAGGAGCAGCTTCCTCCACGTGCCTCACAGACTAGTCGAACACGTTCCTTGAGACCAGCCGTCTGGCCTTCTGGAATTCACAGCTAGTGCTGACATCACCCTGCAGAGCAGCCCGCCACATGAAACAGGCAACTACGACATAACCCTGGAGCGCAGCCCGCCACATGAATACACTAGCTAGAGAGAGAGACACTGGAGAGCAGCCCGCCACATGAGACACAGACTAGGAGAAACCCTGGAGAGCAGCCCGCCACATGAGACACAGCTAGAGAGAGACCCTGGAGAGCAGCCCACCACATGAGACACAGCTAGGGGAGACCCTGGAGAGCAGCCCGCCACATGAGACACAGCTAGGAGAAACCCTGGAGAGCAGCCCGCCACATGAAACACAGCTAGGAGAAACACTGGAGAGCAGCCCGCCACATGAGACACAGCTAGAGAGAGACCCTGAGAGAACAGCCCACCACATGAGACACAGCTAGGGAGAGACCCTGAGAGAGCAGCCCGCCACATGAGACACAGCTAGAGAGAGACCCTGAGAGAGCAGACCGCCACATGAGACACAGCTAGGGGAGAGAGAGAGAGAGAGAGAGAGACAGAGGGAGAGAGAGAGATAGAGAGAGAGAGAGAGAGAGAGAGAGAGAGAGAGAGAGACAGAGAGAGAGAGAGAGAGAGAGAGAGAGAGAGACATACAGAGAGACAGAGAGACATACAGAGAGACAGAGAGACACAGAGAGAGAGAGGGAGAGAGAGAGAGAGAGAGACAGAGAGAGAGAGAGAGAGAGAAACAAATCCAATTTTGATAAACTCCCATATCTACTGGGTGAAATTCCACAGTGTGCCATCACAGCAGCAAGATTTGTGACCTGTTGCCACAAGAAAAGGGCAACCAGTGAAGAACAAACACCATTGTAAATACAACCCATATTTATGTTTATTTATTTTAACTTGTGTGCTTTAACCATTTGTACATTGCTACAACACTGTATATATATAATATGACATTTGTAATGTCTTTATTGCTTTGAAACTTCTGTATGTGTAATGTTTACTGTTAATTTTTATTGATTATTTCACTGTTGGTTATTACTGCATTGTCGGAACTAGAAGCACAAGCATTTCGCTACACTCGCATTAACATCTGCTAACCATGTGTATGTGACTAATAAGATTTGATTTGATTTGATTTGATTTAGCTAGGAGAAACCCTGGAGAGCACAGCTAGACAGCGAGAGAAAGGAAGAGAGAGAAAGTGTTTGTGTGTTCTTTGGTTGGTGGTGTTGAAAATGATTGTTGGGAGAGAGTCTGGTGTGTGAGAGAGAGAGAGAGAGAGAGAGAGAGAGAGAGAGAGAGAGAGAGAGAGAGAGAGAGAGAGAGAGAGAGAGAGAAAGAGAGAGAGAGAATAAGAGAGAGAGAGAGAGAGAGGATATGTAAAAAAAGCAGCTTGAATTTGAATTTGAGAGAGAGAGAGAGAGAGAGAGAGAGAGTCTGGTGTGTATCTGTGTATGTTCTCACCTGTACCACAGAGCTACTCCCCCTCTCCTTCTCCTTCCTCTCCAGTCTGACATCCCGAGACCAGTCCTCGTCTCCTCTGGCTCTGACACACAGCTCTGTCAGCTCTGAGTCCTCCAGGACGTAGGAGGGCAGCTTCCTCCCGGCCTCCAGACAGTCAACATGTTCCTTAACCACCGTCTGGCCTTCTGGATTCACATAGTGCTGCATCACCCGCAGATCAATGTCCTGAGACAGGTAACTACACATCACCTGGCGACCACAGATGATTACCTAGAGAGAGAGAGAAAGAGAGAGAGAGAGAGAGAGCGACAGAGACAGAGAGAGAGAATAAGAGAGAGAGAGAGAGAGGATATGTAAGAGTCAAAGCTAGACTTGCTGGATATTGATCAACACACTGATACAGTTGTGATGTGTTAATCAGGGATGATGGTCAGTGTGGGTCCTGCCTGCTGCTGTCCCCCAGCCTGATGGGCTTCTGTCACTGTGACTGTCACTATCACTGTAGATAGACCAGAGTGGAGCAGACAGCATCAGAAACCTCTGCTCCCCCTCTCTGTTCCTCCCTGTACTCTACAGAACACCACGGCCAAGCTGTCCCCCTCTCTGTTCCTCCCTGTACTCTACAGAACACCACGGCCAAGCTGTCCCCCTCTCTGTTCCTCCCTGTACTCTACAGAACACCACGGCCAAGCTGTCCCCCTCTCTGTTCCTCCCTGTACTCTACAGAACACCACGGCCAAGCTGTCCCCCCTCTCTGTTCCTCCCTGTACTCTACAGAACACCACGGCCAAGCTGTCCCCCTCTCTGTTCCTCCCTGTACTCTACAGAACACCACGGCCAAGCTGTTCCCCTCTCTGTTCCTCCCTGTACTCTACAGAACACCACGGCCAAGCTGTCCCCCCTCTCTGTTGCTCCCTGTACATCTACAGAACACCACGGCTCAAGCTGTCCCCCTCTCTGTTCCTCCCTGTACTCTACAGAACACCACGGCCAAGCTGTCCCCCTCTCTGTTCCTCCCTGTACTCTACAGAACACCACGGCCAAGCTGTCCCCCTCTCTGTTCCTCCCTGTACTCACAGAACACCACGGCCAAGCTGTCCCCCCTCTCTGTTCCTCCCTGTACTCTACAGAACACCACGGCCAAGCTGTTCTCCTCTCTGTTCCTCCCTGTACAGCTACAGAACACCACGGCCAAGCTGTTCCCCTCTCTGTTCCTCCCTGTACTCTACAGAACACCACGGCCAAGCTGTCCCCCCTCTCTGTTCCTCCCTGTACTCTACAGAACACCACGGCCAAGCTGTTCCCCTCTCTGTTCCTCCCTGTACTCTACAGAACACCACGGCCAAGCTGTTCCCCTCTCTGTTCCTCCCTGTACTCTACAGAACACCACGGCCAAGCTGTCCCCCTCTCTGTTCCTCCCTGTACTCTACAGAACACCACGGCCAAGCTGTCCCCCTCTCTGTTCCTCCCTGTACTCTACAGAACACCACGGCCAAGCTGTCCCCCTCTCTGTTCCTCCCTGTACTCTACAGAACACCACGGCCCAAATGGCACCCTATGGGTCCTGGTCTAAAGTAGTGCACTACATAGGGAATAGGGTTCAATAGGGTCCTGGTCTAAAGTAGTGCACTACATAGGGAATAGGGTTCAATAGGGTCCTGGTCTAAAGTAGTGCACTACATAGGGAATAGGGTTCAATAGGGTCCTGGTCTAGAGTAGTGCACTACATAGGGAATAGGGTTCAATAGGGTCCTGGTCTAAAGTAGTGCACTACATAAGGAATAAGGTTCAATAGGGTCCTGGTCTAAAGTAGTGCACTACATAGGGAATATGGTTTAATAGGGTCCTGGTCTAGAGTAGTGCACTACATAGGGAATAGGGTTTAATAGGGTCCTGGTCTAAAGTAGTGCACTACATAGGGAATAGGGTTCAAAAGGTTCCTGGTCTAAAGTAGTGCACTACATAGGGAATAGGGTTCAATAGGGTCCTGGTCTAAAGTAGTGCACTACATAGGGAATAGGGTTCAATAGGGTCCTGGTCTAAAGTAGTGCACTACATAGGGAATAGGGTTCAATAGGGTCCTGGCCTAAAGTAGTGCACTACATAGGGAATAGGGTTCAAAAGGTTCCTGGTCTAAAGTAGTGCACTACATAGGGAATAGGGTTCAATAGGGTCCTGGTCTAAAGTAGTGCACTACATAGGGAATAGGGTTCAATAGGGTCCTGGTCTAAAGTAGTGCACTACATAGGGGATAGGGTTCAATAGGGTCCTGGTCTAAAGTAGTGCACTACATAGGGAATAGGGTTCAATAGGGTCCTGGTCTAAAGTAGTGCACTACATAGGGAATAGGGTTCAATAGGGTCCTGGTCTAAAGTAGTGCACTACATAGGGAATAGGGTTCAATAGGGTCCTGGTCTAAAGTAGTGCACTACATAGGGAATAGGGTTTAATAGGGTCCTGGTCTAAAGTAGTGCACTACATAGGGAATAGGGTTCAATAGGGTCCTGGTCTAAAGTAGTGCACTACATAGGGAATAGGGTTTAATAGGGTCCTGGTCTAAAGTAGTGCACTACATAGGGAATAGGGTTTAATAGGGTCCTGGTCTAGAGTAGTGCACTACATAGGGAATAGGGTTCAATAGGGTCCTGGTCTAGAGTAGTGCACTACATAGGGAATAGGGTTCAATAGGGTCCTGGTCTAGAGTAGTGCACTACATAGGGAATAGGGTTCAATAGGGTCCTGGTCTAGAGTAGTGCACTACGTAGGGAATACGGTTCAATAGGGTCCTGGTCTAAAGTAGTGCACTACATAGGGGATAGGGTTCAATAGGGTCCTGGTCTAAAGTAGTGCACTACATAGGGGATAGGGTTCAATAGGGTCCTGGTCTAAAGTAGTGCACTACATAGGGAATAGGGTTCAATAGGGTCCTGGTCTAAAGTAGTGCACTACATAGGGAATAGGGTTCAATAGGGTCCTGGTCTAGAGTAGTGCACTACATAGGGAATAGGGTTCAATAGGTTCCTGGTCTAGAGTAGTGCACTACATAGGGGATAGGGTTCAATAGGTTCCTGGTCTAGAGTAGTGCACTACATAGGGAATAGGGTTCAATAGGGTCCTGGTCTAGAGTAGTGCACTACATAGGGGATAGGGTTCAATAGGGTCCTGGTCTAGAGTAGTGCACTACATAGGGAATAGGGTTCAATAGGGTCCTGGTCTAGAGTAGTGCACTACATAGGGAATAGGGTTCAATAGGGTCCTGGTCTAGAGTAGTGCACTACATAGGGAATAGGGTTCAATAGGGTCCTGGTCTAGAGTAGTGCACTACATAGGGGATAGGGTTCAATAGGGTCCTGGTCTAGAGTAGTGCACTACGTAGGGAATACGGTTCAATAGGGTCCTGGTCTAAAGTAGTGCACTACATAGGGAATAGGGTTCAATAGGGTCCTGGTCTAAAGTAGTGCACTACATAGGGAATAGGGTCCCATTGGGTCCTGGTCTAAAGTAGTACACTACATAAGGAATAAGGTTCAATAGGGTCCTGGTCTAAAGTAGTGCACTACTAGGTAGGGTGCCCTTTTGGACCAAACCCACATCTCCCTCTGGCCCCTGTACAGCTCGAACCCAGCTCAGTCACCAGGAACCCTCATCTGTTCCTGACACTTCTAATTCAGCTCACAATTGATTGTTGCCACCACCCAGTGTGTGTGTGTGTGTGTGTGTGTGTGTGTGTGTGTGTGTGTGTGTGTGTGTGTGTGTGTGTGTGTGTGTGTGTGTGTGTGTGTGTGTGTGTGTGTGTGTGTGTGTGTGTGTGTGTGTGTGTGTGTGTGTGTGTGTGTGTGTGTGTGTGTGTGTGTGTGTGTGTGTGTGTGTTCTCTGGGTGGTGGTGTTGATGACGGTGGTGAGGAGAGGGATTGGTCTCCAGCTCATCAATCATCTCTTTATAGCCCTTCTCACAGCTCACAGGCTCTCCATCACGTAATCACACACACACACACACACACACACACACACACACACACACACACACACACAGGCGTTAACTGTGAATAAATCTCTACACACTGTCTGTCTGTGGTGACAACTCCACTAACTAGATCACTTCCTGTCTGTCTCTGGTGACAACACCACTAACTAGATCACTTCCTGTCTGTGGTGACAACTCCACTAACTAGATCACTTCCTGTCTGTGGTGACAACTCCACTAACTAGATCACTTCCTGTCTGTGGTGACAACTCCACTAACTAGATCACTTCCTGTCTGTGGTGACAACTCCACTAACTAGATCACTTCCTGTCTGTCTGTGGTGACAACTCCACTAACTAGATCACTTCCTGTCTGTGGTGACAACTCCACTAACTAGATCACTTCCTGTCTGTCTGTGGTGACAACTCCACTAACTAGATCACTTCCTGTCTGTCTGTGGTGACAACTCCACTAACTAGATCCCCTCCTGTCTGTCTGTGGTGACAACTCCACTAACTAGATCACCTCCTGTCTGTGGTGACAACTCCACTAACTAGATCACATCCTGTCTGTGGTGACAACTCCACTAACTAGATCACTTCCTGTCTGTCTGTGGTGACAACTCCACTAACTGGATCACCTCCTGTCTGTGGTGACAACTCCACTAACTAGATCACTTCCTGTCTGTGAATATATAGATATAGACTACTGAAGGAGAAGACAGGGGTCTGTAGATATAGACTACTGAAGGAGAAGACAGGGTTCTGTAGATATAGACTACTGAGGGAGAAGACAGGGTTCTGTAGATATAGACTACTGAAGGAGAAGACCGGGTTCTGTAGATATAGACTACTGAAGGAGAAGACCGGGTTCTGTAGATATAGACTACTGAAGGAGAAGACAGGGTTCTGTAGATATAGACTACTGAAGGAGAAGACAGGGTTCTGTAGATATAGACTACTGAAGGAGAAGACAGGGTTCTGTAGATATAGACTACTGAAGGAGAAGACAGGGTTCTGTAGATATAGACTACTGAAGGAGAAGACAGGGTTCTGTAGATATAGACTACTGAAGGAGAAGACAGGGTTCTGTAGATATAGACTACTGAAGGAGAAGACAGGGTTCTGTAGATATAGACTACTGAAGGAGAAGACAGGGTTCTGTAGATATAGACTACTGAAGGAGAAGACAGGGTTCTGTAGATATAGACTACTGAAGGAGAAGACAGGGTTCTGTAGATATAGACTACTGAAGGAGAAGACAGGGTTCTGT
This sequence comes from Salvelinus alpinus, assembly GCF_045679555.1. Classification (NCBI taxonomy): domain Eukaryota; kingdom Metazoa; phylum Chordata; class Actinopteri; order Salmoniformes; family Salmonidae; genus Salvelinus; species Salvelinus alpinus. Next base: position 6,135,452 of record NC_092089.1, on the reverse strand, counting down.
AGATATAGACTACTGAAGGAGAAGACAGGGTTCTGTAGATATAGACTACTGAAGGAGAAGACAGGGTTCTGTAGATATAGACTACTGAAGGAGAAGACAGGGTTCTGTAGATATAGACTACTGAAGGAGAAGAAAGGGTTCTGTAGATATAGACTACTGAAGGAGAAGACAGGGTTCTGTAGATATAGACTACTGAAGGAGAAGACAGGGTTCTGTAGATATAGACTACTGAAGGAGAAGACAGGGTCTGTAGATATAGACTACTGAAGGAGAAGACAGGGTCTGTAGATATAGACTACTGAAGGAGAAGACAGGGTTCTGTAGATATAGACTACTGAAGGAGAAGACAGGGTCTGTAGATATAGACTACTGAAGGAGAAGACAGGGTTCTGTTCAGGGTTCTGTAGATATAGACTACTGAAGGAGAAGACAGGGTTCTGTTCAGGGTCTGTAGATATAGACTACTGAAGGAGAAGACAGGGTTCTGTAGATATAGACTACTGAAGGAGAAGACAGGGTTCTGTAGATATAGACTACTGAAGGAGAAGACAGGGTTCTGTAGATATAGACTACTGAAGGAGAAGACAGGGTTCTGTAGATATAGACTACTGAAGGAGAAGACAGGGTTCTGTAGATATAGACTACTGAAGGAGAAGACAGGGTTCTGTAGATATAGACTACTGAAGGAGAAGACAGGGTTCTGTAGATATAGACTACTGAAGGAGAAGACAGGGTTCTGTAGATATAGACTACTGAAGGAGAAGACAGGGTTCTGTAGATATAGACTACTGAAGGAGAAGACAGGGTTCTGTAGATATAGACTACTGAAGGAGAAGACAGGGTTCTGTAGATATAGACTACTGAAGGAGAAGACCGGGTTCTGTAGATATAGACTACTGAAGGAGAAGACAGGGTTCTGTAGATATAGACTACTGAAGGAGAAGACATGGTTCTGTAGATATAGACTACTGAAGGAGAAGACATGGTTCTGTAGATATAGACTACTGAAGGAGAAGACAGGGTTCTGTAGATATAGACTACTGAAGGAGAAGACCGGGTTCTGTAGATATAGACTACTGAAGGAGAAGACAGGGTTCTGTAGATATAGACTACTGAAGGAGAAGACAGGGTTCTGTAGATATAGACTACTGAAGGAGAAGACAGGGTTCTGTAGATATAGACTACTGAAGGAGAAGACAGGGTTCTGTAGATATAGACTACTGAAGGAGAAGACAGGGTTCTGTAGATATAGACTACTGAAGGAGAAGACATGGTTCTGTAGATATAGACTATTGAAGGAGAAGACCGGGTTCTGTAGATATAGACTACTGAAGGAGAAGACCGGGTTCTGTAGATATAGACTACTGAAGGAGAAGACAGGGTTCTGTAGATATAGACTACTGAAGGAGAAGACATGGTTCTGTAGATATAGACTACTGAAGGAGAAGACATGGTTCTGTAGATATAGACTACTGAAGGAGAAGACAGGGTTCTGTAGATATAGACTACTGAAGGAGAAGACCGGGTTCTGTAGATATAGACTACTGAAGGAGAAGACAGGGTTCTGTAGATATAGACTACTGAAGGAGAAGACAGGGTTCTGTAGATATAGACTACTGAAGGAGAAGACAGGGTTCTGTAGATATAGACTACTGAAGGAGAAGACAGGGTTCTGTAGATATAGACTACTGATCAAGATGAGCTCTGCTCACACACACACACACACACAAACAACACACACACACACACACACACACACACACACACACACACACACACACACACACACACACACACACACACACACACACACACACACACACACACACACACACACACACACACACACACACACACACACACACACACACACTCAGCCTGTGACCAGGACCATCTCCTGTTGCTGTGAGGAGCTGTCACAGTCTCCGGCTGTTTGTCGGGGGGATTGGATGTGACCAGGACCATCTCCTGTTGCTGTGAGGAGCTGTCACAGTCTCCGGCTGTTTGTCGGGGGGATTGGATGTGACCAGGACCATCTCCTGTTGCTGTGAGGAGCTGTCACAGTCTCCGGCTGTTTGTCGGGGGGATTGGATGTGACCAGGACCATCTCCTGTTGCTGTGAGGAGCTGTCACAGTCTCCGGCTGTTTGTCGGGGGGATTGGATGTGACCAGGACCATCTCCTGTTGCTGTGAGGAGCTGTCACAGTCTCCGGCTGTTTGTCGGGGGGATTGGATGTGACCAGGACCATATCGTTGGAGCCAACGAGAACAAGATGTCTGAGCGGAGCGGATGAGAACGTAGCCTCTCTGTTTTGTCTGCAGGCTAGCGAGGGAGACGTGTGACACTTGACAGTGTTTACATAACAAAGCGTCACCACGTTTCAGAGAAGGCATCTCAGATTAGTGAGAATTAAATGTTCGGTGCAATTCAACCACGGTTTCAAGTACATTTATTCAGCTGGTGTAAAAAATGGGGATGTTTTATGTAACATTTCATTAACACGGATCAATCTCGCTTAAAGTCAACACATTTCCTGTTCTGTTTTTGTTGAGAAGTGAGCAGAGTTTTCCCGTTGTAACAACATACTGTAATATAAAACAGGAAGTAGTTCTCAGTCTGTTGTTACAAAGAGAACACTAGTCTGAGAACTACTTCCTGTTTCATATTACAATATGTTGTTACAGAGAGAACACTAGTCTGAGAACTACTTCCTGTTTCATATTACAATATGTTGTTACAAAGAGAACACTAGTCTGAGAACTACTTCCTGTTTCATATTACAATCTGTTGTTACAAAGAGAACACTAGTCTGAGAACTACTTCCTGTTTCATATTACAATCTGTTGTTACAAAGAGAACACTAGTCTGAGAACTACTTCCTGTTTCATATTACAATCTGTTGTTACAAGAGAAGTAGTCTAGACTATTCCTTTGTACAACGTTGTTAAAAGAAGTAGTCTAGACTTCCTGTTTCATATTACAATCTGTTGTTACAAGAGAACACTAGTCTGAGAACTACTTCCTGTTTCATATTACAATCTGTTGTTACAAGAGAACACTAGTCTGAGAACTACTTCCTGTTTCATATTACAATCTGTTGTTACAAGAGAACACTAGTCTGAGAACTACTTCCTGTTTCATATTACAATCTGTTGTTACAAAGAGAACACTAGTCTGAGAACTACTTCCTGTTTCATATTACAATCTGTTGTTACAAAGAGAACACTAGTCTGAGAACTACTTCCTGTTTCATATTACAATCTGTTGTTACAAAGAGAACACTAGTCTGAGAACTACTTCCTGTTTCATATTACAATCTTTTGTTACAAGAGAACACTAGTCTGAGAACTACATCCTGTTTCATATTACAATCTGTTGTTACAGAGAGAACACTAGTCTGAGAACTACTTCCTGTTTCATATTACAATCTGTTGTTACAAAGAGAACACTAGTCTGAGAACTACTTCCTGTTTCATATTACAATCTGTTGTTACAAGAGAACACTAGTCTGAGAACTACTTCCTGTTTCATATTACACCTCAGACAGACAGGAGGTGTTCTCTTGTAACAACAGATTGTAATATGAAACAGGAAGTAGTTCTCAGACTAGTGTTCTCTTTGTAACAACAGATTGTAATATGAAACAGGAAGTAGTTCTCAGACTAGTGTTCTCTTGTAACAACAGATTGTAATATGAAACAGGAAGTAGTTCTCAGACTAGTGTTCTCTCTGTAACAACAGATTGTAATATGAAACAGGAAGTAGTTCTCAGACTAGTGTTCTCTTGTAACAACAGATTGTAATATGAAACAGGAAGTAGTTCTCAGACTAGTGTTCTCTTTGTAACAACAGATTGTAATATGAAACAGGAAGTAGTTCTCAGACTAGTGTTCTCTTTGTAACAACAGATTGTAATATGAAACAGGAAGTAGTTCTCAGACTAGTGTTCTCTTTGTAACAACAGATTGTAAAATGAAACAGGAAGTAGTTCTCAGACTAGTGTTCTCTTTGTAACAACAGATTGTAATATGAAACAGGAAGTAGCTCTCAGACTAGTGTTCTCTTTGTAACAACAGACCATCAAGCATAAGGTAAAGGTGTATCATTCAGCTGTCCCTTGATAAGGTAAAGGTGTATCATTCAGCTGCCCCCTTGATAAGGTAAAGGTGTATCATTCAGCTGTCCCTTGATAAGGTAAAGGTGTAGTATTAGGCTGTCCCTTGATAAGGTAAAGGTGTATCATTCAGCTGTCCCTTGATAAGGTAAAGGTGTATCATTCACCTGTCCCTTGATAAGGTAAAGGTGTATCATTCAGCTGTCCCTTGATAAGGTAAAGGTGTATCATTCAGCTGTCCCTTGATAAGGTAAAGGTGTATCATTCAGCTGTCCCTTGATAAGGTAAAGGTGTATCATTCAGCTGTCCCTTGATAAGGTAAAGGTGTATCATTCAGCTGTCCCTTGATAAGGTAAAGGTGTATCATTCAGCTGTCCCTTGATAAGGTAAAGGTGTATCATTCAGCTGTCCCTTGATAAGGTAAAGGTGTATCATTCAGCTGTTTCTGCACCCATATAGACTTATTGAATTTAATACCAGTATGGATCAAACTGATAGTGAAGGTGTAGACTAGTGTTCACCTGCTAGTTAGTTAGTTAGAGGGGTTTAAACTAACACAGTAAACTGATAGTGAAGGTGTAGACTAGTGTTCAGCTGCTAGTTAGTTAGTTAGAGAGGTTTAAACTAACACAGTAAACTGATAGTGAAGGTGTAGACTAGTGTTCAGCTGTTAGTTAGTTAGTTAGTTAGAGGGGTTTAAACTAACACAGTAAACTGATAGTGAAGGTGTAGACTAGTGTTCAGCTGCTAGTTAGTTAGTTAGAGGGGTTTAAACTAACACAGTAAACTGATAATGAAGGTGTAGACTAGTGTTCACCTGCTAGTTAGTTAGTTAGAGGGGTTTAAACTAACACAGTAAACTGATAGTGAAGGTGTAGACTAGTGTTCAGCTGCTAGTTAGTTAGTTAGAGGGGTTTAAACTAACACAGTAAACTGATAGTGAAGGTGTAGACTAGTGTTCAGCTGCTAGTTAGTTAGTTAGAGGGGTTTAAACTAACACAGTAAACTGATAGTGAAGGTGTAGACTAGTGTTCAGCTGCTAGTTAGTTAGTTAGAGGGGTTTAAACTAACACAGTAAACTGATAGTGAAGGTGTAGACTAGTGTTCAGCTACTAGTTAGTTAGAGGGGTTTAAACTAACACAGTAAACTGATAGTGAAGGTGTAGACTAGTGTTCAGCTGCTAGTTAGTTAGTTAGTTAGTTAGTTAGAGGGGTTTAAACTAACACAGTAAACTGATAGTGAAGGTGTAGACTAGTGTTCAGCTACTAGTTAGTTAGAGGGGTTTAAACTAACACAGTAAACTGATAGTGAAGGTGTAGACTAGTGTTCAGCTGCTAGTTAGTTAGTTAGAGGGGTTTAAACTAACAGAGTAAACTGATAGTGAAGGTGTAGACTAGTGTTCAGCTGATAGTTAGTTAGAGGGGTTTAAACTAACACAGTAAACTGATAGTGAAGGTGTAGACTAGTGTTCAGCTGCTAGTTAGTTAGTTAGAGGGGTTTAAACTAACACAGTAAACTGATAGTGGAGGTGTAGACTAGTGTTCAGCTGCTAGTTAGTTAGTTAGAGGGGTTTAAACTAACACAGTAAACTGATAGTGAAGGTGTAGACTAGTGTTCAGCTACTAGTTAGTTAGAGGGGTTTAAACTAACACAGTAAACTGATAGTGAAGGTGTAGACTAGTGTTCAGCTGCTAGTTAGTTAGTTAGAGAGGTTTAAACTAACACAGTAAACTGATAGTGGAGGTGTAGACTAGTGTTCAGCTACTAGTTAGTTAGAGAGGTTTAAACTAACCCAGTAAACTGATAGTGAAGGTGTAGACTAGTGTTCAGCTACTAGTTAGTTAGAGGGGTTTAAACTAACACAGTAAACTGATAGTGAAGGTGTAGACTAGTGTTCAGCTGCTAGTTAGTTAGTTAGGTAGTTAGAGGGGTTTAAACCAACACAGTAAACTGATAGTGAAGGTGTAGACTAGTGTTCAGCTGCTAGTTAGTTAGAGGGGTTTAAACTAACACAGTAAACTGATAGTGAAGGTGTAGACTAGTGTTCAGCTGCTAGTTAGTTAGTTAGAGGGGTTTAAACTAACACAGTAAACTGATAGTGAAGGTGTAGACTAGTGTTCAGCTGCTAGTTAGTTAGTTAGAGGGGTTTAAACTAACCCAGTAAACTGATAGTGAAGGTGTAGACTAGTGTTCAGCTGCTAGTTAGTTAGAGGGGTTTAAACTAACACAGTAAACTGATAGTGAAGGTGTAGACTAGTGTTCAGCTGCTAGTTAGTTAGAGGGGTTTAAACTAACACAGTAAACTGATAGTGAAGGTGTAGACTAGTGTTCAGCTGCTAGTTAGTTAGAGGGGTTTAAACTAACACAGTAAACTGATAGTGAAGGTGTAGACTAGTGTTCAGCTGCTAGTTAGTTAGAGGGGTTTAAACTAACACAGTAAATTGATAGTGAAGGTGTAGACTAGTGTTCAGCTGCTAGTTAGTTAGTTAGAGGGGTTTAAACTAACACAGTAAACTGATAGTGAAGGTGTCGACTAGTGTTCAGCTACTAGTTAGTTAGAAGGGTTTAAACTAACACAGTAAACTGATAGTGAAGGTGTAGACTAGTGTTCAGCTGCTAGTTAGTTAGTTAGTTAGAAGGGTTTAAACTAACACAGTAAACTGATAGTGAAGGTGTAGACTAGTGTTCAGCTGCTAGTTAGTTAGTTAGTTAGAGAGGTTTAAACTAACACAGTAAACTGATAGTGGAGGTGTAGACTAGTGTTCAGCTACTAGTTAGTTAGAAGGGTTTAAACTAACACAGTAAACTGATAGTGAAGGTGTTGACTAGTGTTCAGCTGCTAGTTAGTTAGTTAGTTAGAAGGGTTTAAACTAACACAGTAAACTGATAGTGAAGGTGTAGACTAGTGTTCAGCTGCTAGTTAGTTAGTTAGTTAGAGAGGTTTAAACTAACACAGTAAACTGATAGTGGAGGTGTAGACTAGTGTTCAGCTACTAGTTAGTTAGAAGGGTTTAAACTAACACAGTAAACTGATAGTGAAGGTGTTGACTAGTGTTCAGCTGCTAGTTAGTTAGTTAGTTAGAAGGGTTTAAACTAACACAGTAAACTGATAGTGAAGGTGTAGACTAGTGTTCAGCTGCTAGTTAGTTAGTTAGTTAGAGAGGTTTAAACTAACACAGTAAACTGATAGTGGAGGTGTAGACTAGTGTTCAGCTACTAGTTAGTTAGAAGGGTTTAAACTAACACAGTAAACTGATAGTGAAGGTGTTGACTAGTGTTCAGCTGCTAGTTAGTTAGTTAGTTAGAGGGGTTTAAACTAACCCAGTAAACTGATAGTGAAGGTGTAGACTAGTGTTCAGCTGCTAGTTAGTTAGTTAGTTAGAGGGGTTTAAACTAACACAGTAAACTGAGGACAAAGACACACAGAATGGCACAACAGGAGGACGGGTTGCACATGAATTGGGGGAACAATAAAGATGTATTGAATTGAATACGGTACCTGTTTCTGGACACCGTTGAGCTGTAACACCTTGATGATGAGCGACGCAGTCCGTCCTTTATACTGAATAGTCCTCAACAGAGTCCCCACGTTGTCCACACTGAAGGCCTCGGACCAACGCCAGTTACCCCAGCCCTCTATACAGATGTGAAGGAGCTGGAGGAGGAGGGAGGAGGAGGGAGGAGGAGAGAGGGGGAGGGAGGAGGAGAGGAGAGGAGGGGAGAGGAGGAGAGAGGGGGAGGGAGGAGGAGAGGGTGGGGGGAGGGGAGGGGAAGAGAGGAGGAGAGGGGAGGGGAAGAGAGGAGGAGAGAGGGGGGGAGGAGAGAGGAGGAGAGGGTGGGGGGAGGAGAGGAGAGTGTGGAGGGGGGGAGAGGAGGAGAGGGTGGGGGGAGGAGAGGAGAGTGTGGAGGGGGGGGAGAGGTGGAGAGAGGGTGGGGGGGAGAGAGGTGGAGAGAGGGTGGGGGGAGGGGAGGGGAGGGGAAGAGAGGAGGAGAGGGTGGAGGGGGGGGTGGAGAGAGGGTGGGGGGAGGAGAGAGGTGGATAGAGGGTGGGGGGAGGAGAGAGGTGGAGAGAGGGTGGGGGGAGGAGAGAGGGGAAGAGGTGACCGTGAGATCATTGGTGGATTAACAAAGTGCTTTTATCAGCTGTGTTGCTGTATTTGAGGAAGTGTCTGTTTTAAACAACCAGTCGGATCGGTCCTGAAGACAAGACAGATCAACCCTGAGACAGGTCTGAACTATAACCCCTCCGTGAACTACAACCCCTCCTCCATGAACTATAACCCCTCCGTGAACTATAACCCCTCCTCCGTGAACTATAACCCCTCCGTGAACTATACCCCCTCCTCCGTGAACTATAACCCATCCATGAACTATAACCCCTCCGTGAACTATAACCCCTCCTCCATGAACTATAACCCCTCCGTGAACTATAACCCCTCCTCCGTGAACTATAACCCCTCCGTGAACTATAACCCCTCCTCCGTGAACTATAACCCCTCCTCCGTGAACTATAACCCCTCCTCCGTGAACTATAACCCCTCCTCCGTGAACTATAGCCCCTCCATGAACTATAGCCCCTCCGTGAACTATAACCCCTCCATGGTAGAGATCTGAGGAGAGAGAGAGAAAGGAGGAAATGACGAGGAGAGAGAGAGGAGAGATGAGGAGACAGAGGAGAGAGAGAGAGGGGAGGATAGATGAGAAGAGAGAGAGAGAGAGAGAGAGAGAGGAGAGAGAGAGAGGAGAGATGAGGAGACATAGAGGAGAGAGATAGAGAGAGAGAGGAGAGATGAGGAGACAGAGAGGAGAGAGAGAGAGGAGGAGAGATGAGAAGAGAGACGAGGAGAGAGAGAGAGAGAGAGAGGAGAGAGAGAGAGGAGAGATGAGGAGACAGAGAGGAGAGAGAGAGGAGGAGAGATGAGAAGAGAGACGAGGAGAGAGACGAGGAGAGAGGAGTAGAGAGAGGAGAGATGAGGAGAGAGACGAGGAGAGAGAGAGAGAGAGGAGGAGAGAGAGAGAGGAGAGATGAGGAGAGAGACGAGGAGAGAGAGAGAGAGGAGAGAGAGAGAGAGAGGAGGAGAGAGAGAGAGAGAGAGGGGAGGAGAGAGAGGAGAGAAAGAGGAGGGAAAACCACACATCCCCAAGGGGACAGGTTGAAAGAGTGAAAACCTTTTTGAAGATTTACACTTGGGCCGTTCTTTAAATGTGCTGAACATTTACCGAAACTGTAAAGAAAAACAAATTAGCTGTGGGGTCAAGAAGGTAGTCTGAGAGGTACCTGGTCAGGGCCCTGACACACACGGACTCACACGGACACATAGACTCACACACACACACGGACACATAGACTCACACACACACACGGACACACACACACGGACACACACACACGGACACACACACACACACACACACACACACACACACACACACACACACACACACACACACACACACACACACACACACACACACACACACACACACACACACACACAGACACCCGGACACACACACACACACACACACACTCTTTGATCCTGTGTGAACTCCACACTGCCTCTCCTCTGAACAGAGATCCCATTACAATAACACCACTAATCAAAGCCTCAATTGAGTTACTCCCAGATCATCATCCTAGTGGCTCGGCCGAGTCGGCCATCTAAATGGAAATGACATCAGATCCCGGATGGCGTTGAGGAATTACTCCCAGGGAAGAAGTGGCAAAGTGGTGTAAACATCAGAGAGAGGAGAGGAGGAGAGGGGGGGCCAGAGAAGAGAGGGGAGAGCGGAGGAGAGGAGAGGAGGGAGAGGGCTGGAGGAGAGGAGAGAGAGGGCTGGAGGAGAGGGGGGAGAGGAGAGGGCTGGAGGAGAGGGGGGACCGGAGGAGAGGAGCGGAGAGAGAGGGCTGGATGAGAGGAGAGAGAGGGCTGGAGGAGAGGAAATAGAGGAGCGGAGAGGAGAGGAGAGGAGAGAGAGGAGCGGAGAGGAGAGAGAGGACCGGAGGAGAGGAGAGGCGAGAGAGGGCTGGAGGAGAGGAGAGGACTGGAAGAGAGGGCTGGAGGAGAGGAAAGAGTGGAGAGGAGAGGGCTGGAGGAGAGGCAAGAGAGGGCTGGAGGAGAGGAAATAGAGGAGTGGAGAGAGAGAGGAGCGGAGAGGAGAGAGAGGAGCGGAGAGGAGAGAGAGGAGCGGAGAGGAGAGAGGACCGGATGAGAGGAGAGAGGACCGGAGGAGAGGCAAGAGAGGGCTGGAGGAGAGGCAAGAGAGGACCGGAGAGAGAGGGCTGGAGGAGAGGAGAGAGGACCGGAGAGAGAGGGCTGGAGGAGAGGAGAGAGGACCGGAGAGAGAGGCCCGGAGGAGAGGAGAGAGGACCGGAGAGAGAGGCCCGGAGGAGAGGCAAGAGAGGACCGGAAAGAGAGGAGAGAGGACCGGAGAGAGAGGGCTGGAGGAGAGGCAAGAGAGGGCTGGAGGAGAGGAGAGAGGGGGCTGGAGGAGAGGAGAGAGAAGAGAGAGGGGGCTGGAGGAGAGGAGAGGGAGGAGAGAGGGGGCTGGAGGAGAGGAGAGAGCCTTGACACACACAGGAGAGCACCTCAGGCCCATCTGAAGAGAGGAGAGTTTGTTATTTCAACAGCACCTCCCATCCTCCCCCCTTGTCCACCTCCTCCCCCGGTCCGTTTTATCATGCCTGTGGTTGGCCGTGACCTTTAGGGAACAGCCACAATATAGTCTCTCCCCTCAGACTTCAAATGGTCGCTGACTCTCTTGTTTGAGTTCAGCGTCAATCCAAGTGGCTGAACTCAGTGACACACCGCTGGTCTGGACACATAGGAAAACACCACGGTCCAAATGAGTCCCAAATGGCACCCTATTCCCTATGTAGTACACTACTTTAGACCAGGACCAAATGGCACCCTATTCCCTATATAGGCACCCTATTCCCTATATAGGACTCTGGCCTGGTCTAGCCTGGTCTGGCCTGGTCTAGTCTGGCCTGGTCTAGCATGGTCTGGCCTGGTCTAGCCTGGTCTGGCCTAGCCTGGTCTGGCCTGGTCTAGTCTGGCCTGGTCTAGTCTAGCATGGTCTGGTCTAGCATGGCCTGGTCTGGTCTGGCCTGGTCTAGCATGGTCTAGCATGGCCTGGTCTAGCCTGGTCTGGCCTGGTCTAGCCTGGTCTGGCCTGGTCTGGCCTGGTCTAGCCTGGTCTGGTCTGGCCTGGTCTAGCCTGGTCTGGTCTAGCATGGCCTGGCCTGGTCTAGCCTGGTCTGGCCTGGTCTAGCCTGGTCTGGTCTGGCCTGGTCTAGCCTGGTCTGGTCTAGCATGGCCTGGTCTGGTCTAGCATGGCCTGGCCTGGTCTAGCCTGGTCTGGCCTGGTCTAGCCTGGTCTGGTCTAGCCTGGTCTGCCAGAGACTAGGGAACAGCAGTGAGTAGAACAGAGCAACACTGCCTGATAAAACGTACAACACGTCCTCTTGGCTGGCCCTGTTTATCAGTTCTGTTTCACCCCCGAGGAGAGGTTCACTAAGAAACACGGCCAAGTCATTCCAGAGAGGCATATGGCTTAATGTCTTAGCTGAACAGAACAGAACGGAACGGAGCAGAACAGAACCGAGGAGGAACCCAGAACCAACACAAAACCCAGCTCCTCCACGATATCAGCTGGACCATTAACACGGCCACAGCGCCAGGACAGCAGGGAGCATCAACTACAGTCAGAAGTTGGTGTTTTTTGTTGTTGCTCAGAAAACTTGGGAGGCCAAATAAAATCACAGCGGGCCACCAGTGTGACTGAAACAGTTTATATATTTTACAGTTTATAGACTCACTGGTCTTGTTGTGACTGAAACAGTTTATAGACTCACTGGTCTTGTTGTGACTGAAACAGTTTATAGACTCACTGGTCTTGTTGTGACTGAAACAGTTTATAGACTTTACAGTTTATAGACTCACTGGTCTTGTTGTGACTGAAACAGTTTATATATTTTACAGTTTATAGACTCACTGGTCTTGTTGTGGCTGAAACAGTTTATAGACTCACTGGTCTTGTTGTGACTGAAACAGTTTATAGACTTTACAGTTTATAGACTCACTGGTCTTGTTGTGGCTGAAACAGTTTATAGACTTACTGGTCTTGTTGTGACTGAAACAGTTTATAGACTCACTGGTCTTGTTGTGACTGAAACAGTTTATATATTTTACAGTTTATAGACTCACTGGTCTTGTTGTGACTGAAACAGTTTATATATTTTACAGTTTATAGACTCACTGGTCTTGTTGTGACTGAAACAGTTTATAGACTCACTGGTCTTGTTGTGACTGAAACAGTTTATATATTTTACAGTTTATAGACTCACTGGTCTTGTTGTGGCTGAAACAGTTTATATATTTTACAGTTTATAGACTCACTGGTCTTGTTGTGACTGAAACAGTTTATAGACTCACTGGTCTTGTTGTGACTGAAACAGTTTATATATTTTACAGTTTATAGACTCACTGGTCTTGTTGTGACTGAAACAGTTTATATATTTGACAGTTTATAGACTCACTGGTCTTGTTGTGGCTGAAACCGTTTATAGACTCACTGGTCTTGTTGTGACTGAAACAGTTTATATATTTTACAGTTTATAGACTCACTGGTCTTGTTGTGGCTGAAACAGTTAATAGACTCACTGGTCTTGTTGTGGCTGAAACAGTTTATAGACTCACTGGTCTTGTTGTGACTGAAACAGTTTATAGACTCACTGGTCTTGTTGTGGCTGAAACAGTTTATAGACTCACTGGTCTTGTTGTGACTGAAACAGTTTATATATTTTACAGTTTATAGACTCACTGGTCTTGTTGTGGCTGAAACAGTTAATAGACTCACTGGTCTTGTTGTGGCTGAAACAGTTTATAGACTCACTGGTCTTGTTGTGAATGAAACAGTTTATAGACTCACTGGTCTTGTTGTGACTGAAACAGTTTATATATTTTACAGTTTATAGACTCACTGGTCTTGTTGTGACTGAAACAGTTTATATATTTTACAGTTTATAGACTCACTGGTCTTGTTGTGACTGAAACAGTTTATAGACTGACTGGTCTTGTTGTGACTGAAACAGTTTATATATTTTACAGTTTATAGACTCACTAGTCTTGTTGTGACTGAAACAGTTTATATATTTTACAGTTTATAGACTCACTGGTCTTGTTGTGGCTGAAACCGTTTATAGACTCACTGGTCTTGTTGTGACTGAAACAGTTTATATATTTTACAGTTTATAGACTCACTGGTCTTGTTGTGGCTGAAACAGTTAATAGACTCACTGGTCTTGTTGTGGCTGAAACAGTTTATAGACTCACTGGTCTTGTTGTGACTGAAACAGTTTATAGACTCACTGGTCTTGTTGTGGCTGAAACAGTTTATAGACTCACTGGTCTTGTTGTGACTGAAACAGTTTATATATTTTACAGTTTATAGACTCACTGGTCTTGTTGTGGCTGAAACAGTTAATAGACTCACTGGTCTTGTTGTGGCTGAAACAGTTTATAGACTCACTGGTCTTGTTGTGAATGAAACAGTTTATAGACTCACTGGTCTTGTTGTGACTGAAACAGTTGATATATTTGACAGTTTATAGACTCACTGGTCTTGTTGTGACTGAAACAGTTTATAGACTCACTGGTCTTGTTGTGACTGAAACAGTTTATATATTTTACAGTTTATAGACTCACTGGTCTTGTTGTGGCTGAAACAGTTAATAGACTCACTGGTCTTGTTGTGGCTGAAACAGTTTATAGACTCACTGGTCTTGTTGTGAATGAAACAGTTTATAGACTCACTGGTCTTGTTGTGACTGAACCAGTTGACATATTTCACAAGTCAAAGACTTTGTTGAATGTCTCGTAACGGAGAAGCAAAGCACCTTTTCCTCGGCATCAGGAGACACAACGTGAAAGACGTACGACGTAGAGCCGAGGGGGACGACTGTAACAAGCAACATCTGCATGTGGCTCATGTTTCAAAGCTCTCTTTAAGGTTAAGACAACACGGTGGCCGGGAGAGAGGATGAGGACATCGTCTATAATCCCCCCCCCCCCCCTCACCACCACTGTCACCAGATGAAAATCAATACCTCTGGTAATCCCCATGTCACAAATCATTAACACACACCTCTCAAGAGGCTCTCGCACCGGTTTCCTGTTTTGGAGGAAATGGCGGCCACAGTGGATCAGTCGGTTTCCATGGGGATTACAGACAGACACAACGCCCCCCCCCCCCCAAGCACATAGCTGTGACACAGCGTTCAGACCACTGTGAAACAACAGCATCACCCATGCTGTAAATTACCCGGCTGTGAGTCAATCGACACAACCCACGCTGGGCTGTAGGTAACGTCTACCACCCTGCTCTGTCATAGGGTCGTTCCATTAATACATCACAACCCCCCGCTGGGCTGTAGGTAACGTCTACCACCCTGCTCTGTCATAGGGTCGTTCCATTAATACATCACAACCCCCCGCTGGGCTGTAGGTAACGTCTACCACCCTGCTCTGTCATAGGCCGTTCCATTGATACATCACAACCCCCCGCTGGGCTGTAGGTAACGTCTACCACCCTGCTCTGTCATAGGGTCGTTCCATTAATACATCACAACCCACGCTGGGCTGTAGGTAACGTCTACCACCCTGCTCTGTCATAGGGTCGTTCCATTAATACATCACAACCCCCCGCTGGGCTGTAGGTAACGTCTACCACCCTGCTCTGTCATAGGGCCGTTCCATTAATACATCACAACCCCCCGCTGGGCTGTAGGTAACGTCTACCACCCTGCTCTGTCATAGGGTCGTTCCATTAATACATCACAACCCCCCGCTGGGCTCTAGGTAACGTCTACCACCCTGCTCTGTCATAGGGCCGTTCCATTAATACATCACAACCCCCCGCTGGGCTGTAGGTAACGTCTACCACCCTGCTCTGTCATAGGGTCGTTCCATTAATACATCACAACCCCCCGCTGGGCTGTAGGTAACGTCTACCACCCTGCTCTGTCATAGGGTCGTTCCATTAATACATCACAACCCCCCCGCTGGGCTGTAGGTAACGTCTACCACCCTGCTCTGTCATAGGGTCGTTCCATTAATACATCACAACCCACGCTGGGCTGTAGGTAACGTCTACCACCCTGCTCTGTCATAGGGTCGTTCCATTAATACATCACAACCCCCCGCTGGGCTGTAGGTAACGTCTACCACCCTGCTCTGTCATAGGGCTGTTCCATTAATACATCACAACCCCCCGCTGGGCTGTAGGTAACGTCTACCACCCTGCTCTGTCATAGGGCCGTTCCATTAATACATCACAACCCCCCGCTGGGCTGTAGGTAACGTCTACCACCCTGCTCTGTCATAGGGCTGTTCCATTAATACATCACAACCCCCCGCTGGGCTGTAGGTAACGTCTACCACCCTGCTCTGTCATAGGGTCGTTCCATTAATACATCACAACCCACGCTGGGCTGTAGGTAACGTCTACCACCCTGCTCTGTCATAGGGTCGTTCCATTAATACATCACAACCCCCCGCTGGGCTGTAGGTAACGTCTACCACCCTGCTCTGTCATAGGGTCGTTCCATTAATACATCACAACACCCCGCTGGGCTGTAGGTAACGTCTACCACCCTGCTCTGTCATAGGGCTGTTCCATTAATACATCACAACAATGTTTCCTGGAAGACACACTGAGGGGAATATTTCTCCTAATGTAAAAAATGACAGATTCCCCACTTCCAGGCGCGCACACACACACAGCAACCCCCCTCCCCCGGACAGGAAGAGGCAGGAGACCGCTGTAACCACTAGTCTACTGTCCTCTCCTTTCTCCTGTCCTGTTCTCTCCTCACCTCTCCTCTCTTCTCCTTTCATGTCCTCTCCTCTCCTTTCATGTCCTCTCCTCTCCTCTCCTCTCCTTTCATGTCCTCTCCTCTCTTCTCCTCTCCTCTCTTCTCATGTCCTGTTCTCTCCTGTCATGTCCTCTCCTCTCCTTTCATGTCCTCTCTTCTCCTGTCCTCTCCTCTCCTTTCATGTCCTCTCTTCTCCTGTTCTCTCCTCTCCTGTCATGTCTTCTCCTCTCCTTTCATGTCCTCTCCTTTCATGTCCTCTCCTCTATTCTCCTTTCCTGTCCTCTCTTCTCCTTTCATGTCCTCTCTTCTCCTTTCATGTCCTCTCTTCTCCTTTCATGTCCTCTCTTCTCCTTTCATGTCCTCTCTTCTCCTTTCATGTCCTCTCTTCTCCTTTCATGTCCTCTCCTCTCCTTTCATGTCCTCTCCTTTCATGTCCTCTCCTTTCATGTCCTCTCCTCTCCATCTATCCTCTCCTCTCCATCTATCCTCTCCTCTCCTCTCTTCTCCATTCATGTCCTCTCTTCTCTTTTCATGTCCTCTCCTCTCCTTTCATGTCCTCTCCTCTCCTTTCATGTCCTCTCCTCTCCTTTCATCTCCTCTCCTCTCCTTTCATCTCCTCTCATCTCCTCCCCTCTCCATCTATCCTCTCCTCTCCTTTCCTTTCATGTCCTCTCCTCTCAGTGAACCAGTCTCAGGCTCTAACCCAGGAGGTACAGTGAGGGAAAAAAGTATTTGATCCCCTGCTGATTTTGTACGTTTGCCCACTGACAAAGAAATGATCAGTCTATAATTTTAATGGTAGGTTTATTTGAACAGTGAGAGACAGAATAACAACAAAAATATCCAGAAAAACGCATGTCAAAAATGTTATAAATTGATTTGCATTTTAATGAGGGAAATAAGTATTTGACCCCCTCTCAATCAGAAAGATTTCTGGCTCCCAGGTGTCTTTCATACAGGTAACGAGCTGAGATTAGGAGCACACTCTTAAAGGGAGTGCTCCTAATCTCAGTTTCTTACCTGTATAAAAGACACCTGTCCACAGAAGCAATCAATCAATCAGATTCCAAACTCTCCACCATGGCCAAGACCAAAGAGCTCTCCAAGGATGTCAGGGACAAGATTGTAGACCTACACAAGGCTGGAATGGGCTACAAGACCATCGCCAAGCAGCTTGGTGAGAAGGTGACAACAGTTGGTGCGATTATTCGCAAATGGAAGAAACACAAAAGAACTGTCAATCTCCCTTGGCCTAGGGCTCCATGCAAGATCTCACCTCGTGGAGTTGCAATGATCATGAGAATGGTGAGGAATCAGCCCAGAACTACACAGGAGGATCTTGTCAATGATATCAAGGCAGCTGGGACCATAGTCACCAAGAAAACAATTGGTAACACACTACGCCGTGAAGGACTGAAATCCTGCAGCGCCCGCAAGGTCCCCCTGCTCAAGAAAGCACATATACATGCCCGTCTGAAGTTTGCCAATGAACATCTGAATGATTCAGAGGACAACTGGGTGAACGTGTTGTGGTCAGACGAGACCAAAATGGAGTTCTTTGGCATCAACTCAACTTGTCGTGTTTGGAGGAGGAGGAATGCTGCCTATGACCCCAAGAAACCATCCCCACCGTCAAACATGGAGGTGGAAACATTATGCTTTGGGGGTGTTTTTCTGCTAAGGGGACAGGACAACTTCACCGCATCAAAGGGACGATGGACGGGGCCATGTACCGTCAACTCTTGGGTGAAAACCTCCTTCCCTCAGCCAGGGTATTGAAAATGGGTCGTGGATGGGTATTCCAGCATGACAATGACCCAAAACACACGGCCAAGGCAACAAAGGAGTGGCTCAAGAAAAAGCACATTAAGGTCCTGGAGTGGCCTAGCCAGTCTCCAGACCTTAATCCCATAGAAAATCTGTGGAGGGAGCTGAAGGTTCGAGTTGCCAAACGTCAGCCTCGAAACCTTAATGACTTGAAGAAGATCTGCAAAGAGGAGTGGGACAAAATCCCTCCTGAGATGTGTGCAAACCTGGTGGCCAACTACAAGAAACATCTGACCTCTGTGATTGCCAACAAGGGTTTTGCCACCAAGTACTAAGTCATGTTTTGCAGAGGGGTCAAATACTTATTTCCCTCATTAAAATGCAAATCAATTTATAAAATTTTTGACATGCGTTTTTCTGGATTTTTTTGTTGATATTCTGTGTCTCACTGTTCAAATAAACCTACCATTAAAATTACAGACTGATCATTTCAATGTCAGTGGGCAAACGAACAAAATCAGCAGGGGATCAAATACTTTTTTCCCTCACTGTATGTAGGGTAGTGAACCCAGGACTACAGACAGACCTCAGTGAGGGGATGTGTTGTGTTTTAGAGGGAGGAAGACGGTCCAGACTACAGACAGACCTCAGTGAGGGGATGTGTTGTGTTTTAGAGGGAGGAAGACGGTCCCAGACTACAGACAGACCTCAGTGAGGGGATGTGTTGTGTTTTAGAGGGAGGAAGATGGTCCAGACTACAGACAGACCTCAGTGAGGGGATGTGTTGTGTTTTAGAGGGAGGAAGACGGTCCAGACTACAGACAGACCTCAGTGAGGGGATGTGTTGTGTTTTAGAGAGGGATGAAGACGGTCCAGACTACAGACAGACCTCAGTGAGGGGATGTGTTGTGTTTTAGAGCGGGAGGAAGACGGTCCCAGACTACAGACGGACCTCAGTGAGGGGATGTGTTTTAGAGGGAGGAAGACGGTCCAGACTACAGACAGACCTCAGTGAGGGGATGTGTTGTGTTTTAGAGGGAGGAAGACGGTCCCAGACTACAGACGGACCTCAGTGAGGGGATGTGTTGTGTTTTAGAGGGAGGAAGGCGGTCCAGACTACAGAAAGACCTCAGTGAGGGGATGTGTTGTGTTTTAGAGGGAGGAAGACGGTCCCAGACTACAGACAGACCTCAGTGAGGGGATGTGTTGTGTTTTAGAGAGGGAGGAAGACGGTCCCAGACTACAGACAGACCTCAGTGAGGGGATGTGTTGTGTTTTAGAGCGGGAGGAAGACGGTCCCAGACTACAGACGGACCTCAGTGAGGGGATGTGTTTTAGAGGGAGGAAGACGGTCCAGACTACAGACAGACCTCAGTGAGGGGATGTGTTGTGTTTTAGAGGGAGGAAGACGGTCCCAGACTACAGACGGACCTCAGTGAGGGGATGTGTTGTGTTTTAGAGGGAGGAAGGCGGTCCAGACTACAGACAGACCTCAGTGAGGGGATGTGTTGTGTTTTAGAGGGAGGAAGACGGTCCCAGACTACAGACAGACCTCAGTGAGGGGATGTGTTGTGTTTTAGAGAGGGAGGAAGACGGTCCCAGACTACAGACAGACCTCAGTGAGGGGATGTGTTGTGTTTTAGAGAGGGAGGAAGACGGTCCAGACTACAGACAGACCTCAGTGAGGGGATGTGTTGTGTTTTAGAGAGGGAGGAAGACGGTCCAGACTACAGACAGACCTCAGTGAAGGGATGTGTTGTGTTTTAGAGAGGGAGGAAGACGGTCCAGACTACAGACAGACCTCAGTGAGGGGATGTGTTGTGTTTTAGAGAGGGAGGAAGACGGTCCCAGACTACAGACAGACCTCAGTGAGGGGATGTGTTGTGTTTTAGAGGGAGGAAGACGGTCCAGACTACAGACAGACCTCAGTGAGGGGATGTGTTGTGTTTTAGAGGGAGGAAGACGGTCCAGACTACAGACAGACCTCAGTGAGGGGATGTGTTGTGTTTTAGAGGGAGGAAGACGGTCCAGACTACAGACAGACCTCAGTGAGGGGATGTGTTGTGTTTTAGAGAGGGAGGAAGACGGTCCAGACTACAGACAGACCTCAGTGAGGGGATGTGTTGTGTTTTAGAGAGGGAGGAAGACGGTCCAGACTACAGACAGACCTCAGTGAGGGGATGTGTTGTGTTTTAGAGGGAGGAAGACGGTCCAGACTACAGACAGACCTCAGTGAGGGGATGTGTTGTTCTGGCTGCAGGGGAACAATAGATACAGGACCAGCATTGTTCCATAGTTATCCTGTGTTACCATGGTATTCTAGACAGAGAACTTCCAAGCCAGAGGGCTGCAAGTGTCTGTGGACAGCGGGAGCCAGCAAAAATACACACTGTCTGAGTGGTGGTGTACACACACACACACACACACACACACACACACACACACACACACACACACACACACACACACACACACACACACACACACACACACACACACACACACACACACACACACACACACACACACACACACACACACACACACACACACACACACACACACACACTGTCTGAGTGGTGTGTGGGGAGACAAACCACAGTGGGATGTGAGTCAGGGCCCTCGGTAATGGCCGCCCTGCAACCCTCGGTGGAATGAGAGAGAGACAGAGAGAGAGACAGACAGAGAGAGAGAGAGAGAGACAGAGAGAGAGAGAGACAGAGAGAGAGAGAGAGAGAGAGAGAGAGAGACAGAGAGAGAGAGAGAGAGACAGAGAGAGAGAGAGACAGAGAGAGAGAGAGAGAGGCACCACTGTCACACAGCCCCCTCCCCCCCCCAGCCCCCCACCCTGACCACACGTCTGATTGGCTGTCACACCCCCCCCCGACCACACGTCTGACTGGCTGTCACCCCCCCACCCTGACCACACGTCTGACTGGCTGCCACCCCCCCACCACACATCTGACTGCCTGTCCCCCCCCCCCCTACATAGCATTGTTGAGGCCAGCATTACAGCAGCCATATATCCATCCATCTGATCTATCTACGGTCCCACAGGTGCACAAGTCCTTTGGATAGAACCCTGTTCACTTTCCCTGTCACATCACACACACACACACACACACACACACACACACACACACACACACACACACACACACACACACACACACACACACACACACACACACACACACACACACACACACACACACACACACACACACACACACACACACACACAGCGTCCTGTAACATCCCATGAATAAAGTGTTTAATGAACTGCGCTGGCTTCCTGTTCAGGTGTTGAAGTATTTACAGTGAGCGGTGCTGTAGTCAACTCTGCCAACGAAACAAGTGTGTTAACAGAATAATAACGGCTTTCAACCCCCTAAACATAACAGTTGGAGACGTTCAAGCTATGTGTTGTGTTTATGAGGTAACAGACAGACGTGTCGTGCTGCTACGGCCCAGCCGGGATGTGAGACGACCGGAGAATCAGGTCAGACTGGAATTACCAGGATACAGTGCTATAAACACACGATACAGCAGGAGGAATTACCAGGATACAGTACTATCAACACACTATACAGCAGGAGGAATTACCAGGAAAAGGGGTATCAACACACTATACAGCAGGAGGAATTACCAGGATACAGTACTATCAACACACTATACAGCAGGAGGAATTACCAGGATACAGTACTATCAACACACTATACAGCAGGAAGAATTACCAGGATACAGTACTATCAACACACTATACAGCAGGAGGAATTACCAGGATACAGTACTATCAACACACTATACAGCAGGAGGAATTACCGGGTTACAGTACTATCAACACACTATACAGCAGGAGGAATTACCAGGATACAGTGCTATCAACACACTATACAGCAGGAGGAATTACCAGGATACAGTACTATCAACACACTATACAGCAGGAGGAATTACCAGGATACAGTGCTATCAACACACTATACAGCAGGAGGAATTACCAGGATACAGTACTATCAACACACTATACAGCAGGAGGAATACCAGGATACAGTGCTATCAACACACTATACAGCAGGAGGAATTACCAGGATACAGTGCTATCAACACACTATACAGCAGGAGGAATTACCAGGTTACAGTACTATCAACACACTATACAGCAGGAGGAATTACCAGGATACAGTGCTATCAACACACTATACAGCAGGAGGAATTACCAGGTTACAGTACTATCAACACACTATACAGCAGGAGGAATTACCAGGATACAGTGCTATCAACACACTATACAGCAGGAGGAATTACCAGGATACAGTACTATCAACACACTATACAGCAGGAGGAATTACCAGGATACAGTGCTATCAACACACTATACAGCAGGAGGAATTACCAGGATACAGTGCTATCAACACAGGAGAAACCAGGAGAAAGTAGGAGAGGACTCTTGTTCTGTCATTTGTATCGCACATATTTTTCAGGCTTGACTGCTGTGTGTGTGTGTCTCTATGTATGTGTGTCTGTGTCGGGGAATGGCATAGTGTTATGTGATGTAGGAGGGTGGTGTGGTGTGTGTGTGTGTGTGTGTGTGTGGTGTGTGTGTGTGTGTGTGTGTGTGTGTGTGTGTGTGTGTGTGTGTGTGTGGTGTAGGAGTGTGTGTGTGTGTGTGTGTGTGATGTAGGAGTGTGTGTGTGTGTGTGTGTGTGTGTGTGTGTGTGTGTGTGTCTCTGTGTCGGGGAAGGGCATAGTGTTATGTGATGTAGGAGTGTGTGTGTGTGTGTGTGTGTCTGTCGGGGAAGGGCATAGTGTTATGTGATGTAGGAGTGTGTGTGTGTGTGTGTGTGTGTGTGTCTGTCGGGGAATGGCATAGTGTTATGTGATGTAGGAGTGTGTGTGTGTGTGTGTGTGTGTGTGTGTGTGTGGATGTAGGAGTGTGGTGTGTGTGTGTGTGTGTGTGTGTGTGTGTGTGTGTGTGTGTGTGTGTGTGTGTGTGTGTGTGTGTGTGTGTGTGTGTGTGTGGTGTAGGAGTGTGTGGGCTGTAGCTGGTCCACAGACGACAGTATATCTGTCCACACATCATGA
>NC_092089.1:6095238-6107506 GCF_045679555.1 Salvelinus alpinus | reverse complement strand
TAGCCTGGTCTAGCCTGGTCTGGCCTGGTCTAGCCTGGTCTAGCCTGGTCTGGCCTGGTCTAGCCTGGTCTGGTCTAGCCTGGTCTGGTCTAGCCTGGTCTGCCAGAGACTAGGGAACAGCAGTGAGTAGAACAGAGCAACACTGCTGATAAAACGTACAACATGTCCTCTTGGCTGGCCCTGTTTCTCAGTTCTGTTTCACCCCCGAGGAGAGGTTCACTAAGAAACACAGCCAAGTCATTCCAGAGAGGCATATGGCTTAATGTCTTAGCTGAACAGAACAGAACGGAGCAGAACAGAACCGAGGAGGAACCCAGAACCAACACAAAACCCAGCTCCTCCACGATATCAGCTGGACCATTAACACGGCCACAGCGCCAGGACAGCAGGGAGCATCAACTACAGTCAGAAGTTGGTGTTTTTTGTTGTTGCTCAGAAAACTTGGGAGGCCAAATAAAATCACAGCGGGCCACCAGTGTGACTGAAACAGTTTATATATTTTACAGTTTATAGACTCACTGGTCTTGTTTTACAGTTTATAGACTCACTGGTCTTGTTGTGACTGAAACAGTTTATAGACTCACTGGTCTTGTTGTGACTGAAACAGTTTATAGACTTTACAGTTTATAGACTCACTGGTCTTGTTGTGACTGAAACAGTTTATATATTTTACAGTTTATAGACTCACTGGTCTTGTTGTGGCTGAAACAGTTTATAGACTCACTGGTCTTGTTGTGACTGAAACAGTTTATAGACTTTACAGTTTATAGACTCACTGGTCTTGTTGTGGCTGAAACAGTTTATAGACTTACTGGTCTTGTTGTGACTGAAACAGTTTATAGACTCACTGGTCTTGTTGTGACTGAAACAGTTTATATATTTTACAGTTTATAGACTCACTGGTCTTGTTGTGACTGAAACAGTTTATATATTTTACAGTTTATAGACTCACTGGTCTTGTTGTGACTGAAACAGTTTATAGACTCACTGGTCTTGTTGTGACTGAAACAGTTTATATATTTTACAGTTTATAGACTCACTGGTCTTGTTGTGGCTGAAACAGTTTATATATTTTACAGTTTATAGACTCACTGGTCTTGTTGTGACTGAAACAGTTTATAGACTGACTGGTCTTGTTGTGACTGAAACAGTTTATATATTTTACAGTTTATAGACTCACTAGTCTTGTTGTGACTGAAACAGTTTATATATTTTACAGTTTATAGACTCACTGGTCTTGTTGTGGCTGAAACCGTTTATAGACTCACTGGTCTTGTTGTGACTGAAACAGTTTATATATTTTACAGTTTATAGACTCACTGGTCTTGTTGTGGCTGAAACAGTTAATAGACTCACTGGTCTTGTTGTGGCTGAAACAGTTTATAGACTCACTGGTCTTGTTGTGACTGAAACAGTTTATAGACTCACTGGTCTTGTTGTGGCTGAAACAGTTTATAGACTCACTGGTCTTGTTGTGACTGAAACAGTTTATATATTTTACAGTTTATAGACTCACTGGTCTTGTTGTGGCTGAAACAGTTAATAGACTCACTGGTCTTGTTGTGGCTGAAACAGTTTATAGACTCACTGGTCTTGTTGTGAATGAAACAGTTTATAGACTCACTGGTCTTGTTGTGACTGAAACAGTTTATATATTTTACAGTTTATAGACTCACTGGTCTTGTTGTGGCTGAAACAGTTTATATATTTTACAGTTTATAGACTCACTGGTCTTGTTGTGACTGAAACAGTTTATAGACTGACTGGTCTTGTTGTGACTGAAACAGTTTATATATTTTACAGTTTATAGACTCACTAGTCTTGTTGTGACTGAAACAGTTTATATATTTTACAGTTTATAGACTCACTGGTCTTGTTGTGGCTGAAACCGTTTATAGACTCACTGGTCTTGTTGTGACTGAAACAGTTTATATATTTTACAGTTTATAGACTCACTGGTCTTGTTGTGGCTGAAACAGTTAATAGACTCACTGGTCTTGTTGTGGCTGAAACAGTTTATAGACTCACTGGTCTTGTTGTGACTGAAACAGTTTATAGACTCACTGGTCTTGTTGTGGCTGAAACAGTTTATAGACTCACTGGTCTTGTTGTGACTGAAACAGTTTATATATTTTACAGTTTATAGACTCACTGGTCTTGTTGTGGCTGAAACAGTTAATAGACTCACTGGTCTTGTTGTGGCTGAAACAGTTTATAGACTCACTGGTCTTGTTGTGAATGAAACAGTTTATAGACTCACTGGTCTTGTTGTGACTGAAACAGTTGATATATTTGACAGTTTATAGACTCACTGGTCTTGTTGTGACTGAAACAGTTTATAGACTCACTGGTCTTGTTGTGACTGAAACAGTTTATATATTTTACAGTTTATAGACTCACTGGTCTTGTTGTGGCTGAAACAGTTAATAGACTCACTGGTCTTGTTGTGGCTGAAACAGTTTATAGACTCACTGGTCTTGTTGTGAATGAAACAGTTTATAGACTCACTGGTCTTGTTGTGACTGAACCAGTTGACATATTTCACAAGTCAAAGACTTTGTTGAATGTCTCGTAACGGAGAAGCAAAGCACCTTTTCCTCGGCATCAGGAGACACAACGTGAAAGACGTACGACGTAGAGCCGAGGGGGACGACTGTAACAAGCAACATCTGCATGTGGCTCATGTTTCAAAGCTCTCTTTAAGGTTAAGACAACACGGTGGCCGGGAGAGAGGATGAGGACATCGTCTATAATCCCCCCCCCCCCCCTCACCACCACTGTCACCAGATGAAAATCAATACCTCTGGTAATCCCCATGTCACAAATCATTAACACACACCTCTCAAGAGGCTCTCGCACCGGTTTCCTGTTTTGGAGGAAATGGCGGCCACAGTGGATCAGTCGGTTTCCATGGGGATTACAGACAGACACAACGCCCCACCCCCCCCCCCCCCCCCAAGCACATAGCTGTGACACAGCGTTCAGACCACTGTGAAACAACAGCATCACCCATGCTGTAAATTACCCGGCTGTGAGTCAATCGACACAACCCACGCTGGGCTGTAGGTAACGTCTACCACCCTGCTCTGTCATAGGGTCGTTCCATTAATACATCACAACCCCCCGCTGGGCTGTAGGTAACGTCTACCACCCTGCTCTGTCATAGGGTCGTTCCATTAATACATCACAACCCCCCGCTGGGCTGTAGGTAACGTCTACCACCCTGCTCTGTCATAGGCCGTTCCATTGATACATCACAACCCCCCGCTGGGCTGTAGGTAACGTCTACCACCCTGCTCTGTCATAGGGTCGTTCCATTAATACATCACAACCCACGCTGGGCTGTAGGTAACGTCTACCACCCTGCTCTGTCATAGGGTCGTTCCATTAATACATCACAACCCCCCGCTGGGCTGTAGGTAACGTCTACCACCCTGCTCTGTCATAGGGCCGTTCCATTAATACATCACAACCCCCCGCTGGGCTGTAGGTAACGTCTACCACCCTGCTCTGTCATAGGGTCGTTCCATTAATACATCACAACCCCCCGCTGGGCTCTAGGTAACGTCTACCACCCTGCTCTGTCATAGGGCCGTTCCATTAATACATCACAACCCCCCGCTGGGCTGTAGGTAACGTCTACCACCCTGCTCTGTCATAGGGTCGTTCCATTAATACATCACAACCCCCCGCTGGGCTGTAGGTAACGTCTACCACCCTGCTCTGTCATAGGGTCGTTCCATTAATACATCACAACCCCCCGCTGGGCTGTAGGTAACGTCTACCACCCTGCTCTGTCATAGGGTCGTTCCATTAATACATCACAACCCACGCTGGGCTGTAGGTAACGTCTACCACCCTGCTCTGTCATAGGGTCGTTCCATTAATACATCACAACCCCCCGCTGGGCTGTAGGTAACGTCTACCACCCTGCTCTGTCATAGGGCTGTTCCATTAATACATCACAACCCCCCGCTGGGCTGTAGGTAACGTCTACCACCCTGCTCTGTCATAGGGCCGTTCCATTAATACATCACAACCCCCCGCTGGGCTGTAGGTAACGTCTACCACCCTGCTCTGTCATAGGGCTGTTCCATTAATACATCACAACCCCCCGCTGGGCTGTAGGTAACGTCTACCACCCTGCTCTGTCATAGGGTCGTTCCATTAATACATCACAACCCCCCGCTGGGCTGTAGGTAACGTCTACCACCCTGCTCTGTCATAGGGCCGTTCCATTAATACATCACAACCCCCCGCTGGGCTGTAGGTAACGTCTACCACCCTGCTCTGTCATAGGGTCGTTCCATTAATACATCACAACACCCCGCTGGGCTGTAGGTAACGTCTACCACCCTGCTCTGTCATAGGGCTGTTCCATTAATACATCACAACAATGTTTCCTGGAAGACACACTGAGGGGAATATTTCTCCTAATGTAAAAAATGACAGATTCCCCACTTCCAGGCGCGCACACACACACAGCAACCCCCCTCCCCCGGACAGGAAGAGGCAGGAGACCGCTGTAACCACTAGTCTACTGTCCTCTCCTTTCTCCTGTCCTGTTCTCTCCTCACCTCTCCTCTCTTCTCATTTCATGTCCTCTCCTCTCCTTTCATGTCCTCTCCTCTCCTCTCCTCTCCTTTCATGTCCTCTCCTCTCTTCTCCTCTCCTCTCTTCTCATGTCCTGTTCTCTCCTGTCATGTCCTCTCCTCTCCTTTCATGTCCTCTCTTCTCCTGTCCTCTCCTCTCCTTTCATGTCCTCTCTTCTCCTGTTCTCTCCTCTCCTGTCATGTCTTCTCCTCTCCTTTCATGTCCTCTCCTTTCATGTCCTCTCCTCTATTCTCCTTTCCTGTCCTCTCTTCTCCTTTCATGTCCTCTCTTCTCCTTTCATGTCCTCTCTTCTCCTTTCATGTCCTCTCTTCTCCTTTCATGTCCTCTCTTCTCCTTTCATGTCCTCTCTTCTCCTTTCATGTCCTCTCCTCTCCTTTCATGTCCTCTCCTTTCATGTCCTCTCCTTTCATGTCCTCTCCTCTCCATCTATCCTCTCCTCTCCATCTATCCTCTCCTCTCCTCTCTTCTCCATTCATGTCCTCTCTTCATGTCCTCTCCTCTCCTTTCATGTCCTCTCCTCTCCTTTCATGTCCTCTCCTCTCCTTTCATCTCCTCTCCTCTCCTTTCATCTCCTCTCATCTCCTCCCCTCTCCATCTATCCTCTCCTCTCCTTTCCTTTCATGTCCTCTCCTCTCAGTGAACCAGTCTCAGGCTCTAACCCAGGAGGTACAGTGAGGGAAAAAAGTATTTGATCCCCTGCTGATTTTGTACGTTTGCCCACTGACAAAGAAATGATCAGTCTATAATTTTAATGGTAGGTTTATTTGAACAGTGAGAGACAGAATAACAACAAAAATATCCAGAAAAACGCATGTCAAAAATGTTATAAATTGATTTGCATTTTAATGAGGGAAATAAGTATTTGACCCCCTCTCAATCAGAAAGATTTCTGGCTCCCAGGTGTCTTTCATACAGGTAACGAGCTGAGATTAGGAGCACACTCTTAAAGGGAGTGCTCCTAATCTCAGTTTCTTACCTGTATAAAAGACACCTGTCCACAGAAGCAATCAATCAATCAGATTCCAAACTCTCCACCATGGCCAAGACCAAAGAGCTCTCCAAGGATGTCAGGGACAAGATTGTAGACCTACACAAGGCTGGAATGGGCTACAAGACCATCGCCAAGCAGCTTGGTGAGAAGGTGACAACAGTTGGTGCGATTATTCGCAAATGGAAGAAACACAAAAGAACTGTCAATCTCCCTTGGCCTAGGGCTCCATGCAAGATCTCACCTCGTGGAGTTGCAATGATCATGAGAATGGTGAGGAATCAGCCCAGAACTACACAGGAGGATCTTGTCAATGATATCAAGGCAGCTGGGACCATAGTCACCAAGAAAACAATTGGTAACACACTACGCCGTGAAGGACTGAAATCCTGCAGCGCCCGCAAGGTCCCCCTGCTCAAGAAAGCACATATACATGCCCGTCTGAAGTTTGCCAATGAACATCTGAATGATTCAGAGGACAACTGGGTGAACGTGTTGTGGTCAGACGAGACCAAAATGGAGTTCTTTGGCATCAACTCAACTTGTCGTGTTTGGAGGAGGAGGAATGCTGCCTATGACCCCAAGAAACCATCCCCACCGTCAAACATGGAGGTGGAAACATTATGCTTTGGGGGTGTTTTTCTGCTAAGGGGACAGGACAACTTCACCGCATCAAAGGGACGATGGACGGGGCCATGTACCGTCAACTCTTGGGTGAAAACCTCCTTCCCTCAGCCAGGGTATTGAAAATGGGTCGTGGATGGGTATTCCAGCATGACAATGACCCAAAACACACGGCCAAGGCAACAAAGGAGTGGCTCAAGAAAAAGCACATTAAGGTCCTGGAGTGGCCTAGCCAGTCTCCAGACCTTAATCCCATAGAAAATCTGTGGAGGGAGCTGAAGGTTCGAGTTGCCAAACGTCAGCCTCGAAACCTTAATGACTTGAAGAAGATCTGCAAAGAGGAGTGGGACAAAATCCCTCCTGAGATGTGTGCAAACCTGGTGGCCAACTACAAGAAACATCTGACCTCTGTGATTGCCAACAAGGGTTTTGCCACCAAGTACTAAGTCATGTTTTGCAGAGGGGTCAAATACTTATTTCCCTCATTAAAATGCAAATCAATTTATAAAATTTTTGACATGCGTTTTTCTGGATTTTTTTGTTGATATTCTGTGTCTCACTGTTCAAATAAACCTACCATTAAAATTACAGACTGATCATTTCAATGTCAGTGGGCAAACGAACAAAATCAGCAGGGGATCAAATACTTTTTTCCCTCACTGTATGTAGGGTAGTGAACCCAGGACTACAGACAGACCTCAGTGAGGGGATGTGTTGTGTTTTAGAGGGAGGAAGACGGTCCAGACTACAGACAGACCTCAGTGAGGGGATGTGTTGTGTTTTAGAGGGAGGAAGACGGTCCCAGACTACAGACAGACCTCAGTGAGGGGATGTGTTGTGTTTTAGAGGGAGGAAGATGGTCCAGACTACAGACAGACCTCAGTGAGGGGATGTGTTGTGTTTTAGAGGGAGGAAGACGGTCCAGACTACAGACAGACCTCAGTGAGGGGATGTGTTGTGTTTTAGAGAGGGATGAAGACGGTCCAGACTACAGACAGACCTCAGTGAGGGGATGTGTTGTGTTTTAGAGCGGGAGGAAGACGGTCCCAGACTACAGACGGACCTCAGTGAGGGGATGTGTTTTAGAGGGAGGAAGACGGTCCAGACTACAGACAGACCTCAGTGAGGGGATGTGTTGTGTTTTAGAGGGAGGAAGACGGTCCCAGACTACAGACGGACCTCAGTGAGGGGATGTGTTGTGTTTTAGAGGGAGGAAGGCGGTCCAGACTACAGAAAGACCTCAGTGAGGGGATGTGTTGTGTTTTAGAGGGAGGAAGACGGTCCCAGACTACAGACAGACCTCAGTGAGGGGATGTGTTGTGTTTTAGAGAGGGAGGAAGACGGTCCCAGACTACAGACAGACCTCAGTGAGGGGATGTGTTGTGTTTTAGAGCGGGAGGAAGACGGTCCCAGACTACAGACGGACCTCAGTGAGGGGATGTGTTTTAGAGGGAGGAAGACGGTCCAGACTACAGACAGACCTCAGTGAGGGGATGTGTTGTGTTTTAGAGGGAGGAAGACGGTCCCAGACTACAGACGGACCTCAGTGAGGGGATGTGTTGTGTTTTAGAGGGAGGAAGGCGGTCCAGACTACAGACAGACCTCAGTGAGGGGATGTGTTGTGTTTTAGAGGGAGGAAGACGGTCCCAGACTACAGACAGACCTCAGTGAGGGGATGTGTTGTGTTTTAGAGAGGGAGGAAGACGGTCCCAGACTACAGACAGACCTCAGTGAGGGGATGTGTTGTGTTTTAGAGAGGGAGGAAGACGGTCCAGACTACAGACAGACCTCAGTGAGGGGATGTGTTGTGTTTTAGAGAGGGAGGAAGACGGTCCAGACTACAGACAGACCTCAGTGAAGGGATGTGTTGTGTTTTAGAGAGGGAGGAAGACGGTCCAGACTACAGACAGACCTCAGTGAGGGGATGTGTTGTGTTTTAGAGAGGGAGGAAGACGGTCCCAGACTACAGACAGACCTCAGTGAGGGGATGTGTTGTGTTTTAGAGGGAGGAAGACGGTCCAGACTACAGACAGACCTCAGTGAGGGGATGTGTTGTGTTTTAGAGGGAGGAAGACGGTCCAGACTACAGACAGACCTCAGTGAGGGGATGTGTTGTGTTTTAGAGGGAGGAAGACGGTCCAGACTACAGACAGACCTCAGTGAGGGGATGTGTTGTGTTTTAGAGAGGGAGGAAGACGGTCCAGACTACAGACAGACCTCAGTGAGGGGATGTGTTGTGTTTTAGAGAGGGAGGAAGACGGTCCAGACTACAGACAGACCTCAGTGAGGGGATGTGTTGTGTTTTAGAGGGAGGAAGACGGTCCAGACTACAGACAGACCTCAGTGAGGGGATGTGTTGTTCTGGCTGCAGGGGAACAATAGATACAGGACCAGCATTGTTCCATAGTTATCCTGTGTTACCATGGTATTCTAGACAGAGAACTTCCAAGCCAGAGGGCTGCAAGTGTCTGTGGACAGCGGGAGCCAGCAAAAATACACACTGTCTGAGTGGTGGTGTACACACACACACACACACACACACACACACACACACACACACACACACACACACACACACACACACACACACACACACACACACACACACACACACACACACACACACACACACACACACACACTGTCTGAGTGGTGTGTGGGGAGACAAACCACAGTGGGATGTGAGTCAGGGCCCTCGGTAATGGCCGCCCTGCAACCCTCGGTGGAATGAGAGAGAGACAGAGAGAGAGACAGACAGAGAGAGAGAGAGAGAGACAGAGAGAGAGAGAGACAGAGAGAGAGAGAGAGAGAGAGAGAGAGAGAGACAGAGAGAGAGAGAGACAGAGAGAGAGAGAGAGAGAGAGGCACCACTGTCACACAGCCCCCTCCCCCCCCCCCAGCCCCCCACCCTGACCACACGTCTGATTGGCTGTCACACCCCCCCCGACCACACGTCTGACTGGCTGTCACCCCCCCACCCTGACCACACGTCTGACTGGCTGCCACCCCCCCACCACACATCTGACTGCCTGTCCCCCCCCCCCCCCTACATAGCATTGTTGAGGCCAGCATTACAGCAGCCATATATCCATCCATCTGATCTATCTACGGTCCCACAGGTGCACAAGTCCTTTGGATAGAACCCTGCTCACTTTCCCTGTCACATCACACACACACACACACACACACACACACACACACACACACACACACACACACACACACACACACACACACACACACACACACACACACACACACAGCGTCCTGTAACATCCCATGAATAAAGTGTTTAATGAACTGCGCTGGCTTCCTGTTCAGGTGTTGAAGTATTTACAGTGAGCGGTGCTGTAGTCAACTCTGCCAACGAAACAAGTGTGTTAACAGAATTATAACGCCTTTCAAACCCCCACGGCTAAACATAACAGTTGGAGACGTTCAAGCTATGTGTTGTGTTTATGAGGTAACAGACAGACGTGTCGTGCTGCTACGGCCCAGCCGGGATGTGAGACGACCGGAGAATCAGGTCAGACTGGAATTACCAGGATACAGTGCTATAAACACACGATACAGCAGGAGGAATTACCAGGATACAGTACTATCAACACACTATACAGCAGGAGGAATTACCAGGATACAGTGCTATCAACACACTATACAGCAGGAGGAATTACCAGGATACAGTACTATCAACACACTATACAGCAGGAGGAATTACCAGGATACAGTACTATCAACACACTATACAGCAGGAAGAATTACCAGGATACAGTACTATCAACACACTATACAGCAGGAGGAATTACCAGGATACAGTACTATCAACACACTATACAGCAGGAGGATTTACCAGGTTACAGTACTATCAACACACTATACAGCAGGAGGAATTACCAGGATACAGTGCTATCAACACACTATACAGCAGGAGGAATTACCAGGATACAGTACTATCAACACACTATACAGCAGGAGGAATTACCAGGATACAGTGCTATCAACACACTATACAGCAGGAGGAATTACCAGGATACAGTACTATCAACACACTATACAGCAGGAGGAATACCAGGATACAGTGCTATCAACACACTATACAGCAGGAGGAATTACCAGGATACAGTGCTATCAACACACTATACAGCAGGAGGAATTACCAGGTTACAGTACTATCAACACACTATACAGCAGGAGGAATTACCAGGATACAGTGCTATCAACACACTATACAGCAGGAGGAATTACCAGGTTACAGTACTATCAACACACTATACAGCAGGAGGAATTACCAGGATACAGTGCTATCAACACACTATACAGCAGGAGGAATTACCAGGATACAGTACTATCAACACACTATACAGCAGGAGGAATTACCAGGATACAGTGCTATCAACACACTATACAGCAGGAGGAATTACCAGGATACAGTGCTATCAACACAGGAGAAACCAGGAGAAAGTAGGAGAGGACTCTTGTTCTGTCATTTGTATCGCACATATTTTTCAGGCTTGACTGCTGTGTGTGTGTGTCTCTATGTATGTGTGTCTGTGTCGGGGAATGGCATAGTGTTATGTGATGTAGGAGTGTGTGTGTGTGTGTGTGTGTGTGTGTGTGTGTGTGTGTGTGTGTGTGTGTGTGTGTGTGTGTGTGTGTGTGTGTGTGTGTGTGTGTGTGTGTGTGTAGGAGTGTGTGTGTGTGTGTGTGTGTGATGTAGGAGTGTGTGTGTGTGTGTGTGTGTGTGTGTGTGTGTGTGTGTGTGTCTCTGTGTGTGTGTGTCGGGGAAGGGCATAGTGTTATGTGATGTAGGAGTGTGTGTGTGTGTGTGTGTGTCTGTCGGGGAAGGGCATAGTGTTATGTGATGTAGGAGTGTGTGTGTGTGTGTGTGTGTGTGTGTCTGTCGGGGAATGGCATAGTGTTATGTGATGTAGGAGTGTGTGTGTGTGTGTGTGTGTGTGTGTGTGTGTGATGTAGGAGTGTGTGTGTGTGTGTGTGTGTGTGTGTGTGTGTGTGTGTGTGTGTGTGTGTGTGTGTGTGTGTGTGTGTGTGTGTGTGTGTGTGTGGTGTAGGAGTGTGTGGGCTGTAGCTGGTCCACAGACGACAGTATATCTGTCCACACATCATGAAAGGCCTTAACCAGGGAGAGTAAGGAGGATGACTCACCGTCACACACACACACACACACACACACACACACACACACACACACACACACACACAGTTTTCAGACACCTTGACTTTTTCCACATTTTGTTACATTACAGCCTTATTCTAAAATGGATTAAATATTATACTTTTTTTCAGCAATCTACACACAATAACCCATAATGACAAAAAGAAAACATTTATAATAAACAGAAGTACCTTATTTACATAAGTATTCAGACTCTTTGCTATGAGACTCTAAATTGAGCTCAGGTGCATCCTGTTTCCATTGATCATCCTTGAGATGTTTCTACAACTTGATTGGAGTCCACACCTGTGGTAAATTCTATTGATTGGACATGATTTGGAAAGGCACACCTGTCTATATAAGGTCTGACAGTTGACAGTGCACGTCAGAGCAAAAACCAAGCCATGAGTTCGAAGGAATTGTCCATAGACAGGATTGTGTCGAGGCACAGATCTGGGGGGAAGGGTAACCAAAACATTTCTGTTTCCACTTCACAATAAACAGCATTTACAGTTGACCCGGGGGGGCAGCTCTAGCAGGGCAGAAGTTTGACCAACTGACTTGTTGGAAAAGGTGGCATCCTACGACAGTGCCACGTTGAAAGTCACTGAGCTCTCCAGTAAGGCCCATTCTACTGCCAACGTTTACTATGGAGATTGCACGGCTGTGTGTTTATACACCTGTCAGCAACGGGCGTGGCTGAAACAGCCGAATCAGCTGATTTGAAGGGGTACTTTTGTATAGATAGTATATATGACTGTATGTGAGATCCTTTAATAAAAGGCCACATTAAGACTGATTCGCCAGTGGTCTTATTGTGATGTCTTGTTGCTATGACACCGGAGGACAGCCCATATTATGGGGTTTCT
>NC_092089.1:6077738-6092738 GCF_045679555.1 Salvelinus alpinus | reverse complement strand
AGAGAGTTTCTCGCCTGCTGCTCCATTATATTACTATGTATTCCTATTATGAGTAGTCCTGTAAGCACTTAAATGTTGGTCCAACTCACCCTCCCCTCTCCCCCCCCCTCCCTCCTCTCCTCTCCCCTCCTCTCCTCTCCTCTCCCCTCCTCCCCTCCTCCCCCTTTCTCTCCTCTCCTCACCCTCTCCATACCACATAACCACAGGGATTTCCATCAGTTCTAACGTCCTGTATGAAACAGCCAGATAATCCAACCATGTAAAACCACACGCTCCCTGTGACACGCCAGAGACTGAAAAACATGAGGGTGTGGTCCCTGGTGCCTCTGGCTGCCAGACCAGAGTAGAACACAGCTGATGAGATGAACTGAGATAGACCAGACCAGACCAGGTCAGAGTAGAACACAGCTGATGTGAGGAACTGAGATAGACCAGACCAGACCAGACCAGGTCAGAGTAGAACACAGCTGATGTGATGAACTAAGATAGACCAGACCAGACCAGGTCAGAGTAGAACACAGCTGACGTGATGAACTGAGATAGACCAGACCAGACCAGACCAGGTCAGAGTAGAACACAGCTGATGTGATGAACTGAGATAGACCAGACCAGACCAGGTCAGAGTAGAACACAGCTGATGTGATGAACTGAGATAGACCAGACCAGACCAGGTCAGAGTAGAACACAGCTGATGTGAGGAACTGAGATAGACCAGACCAGACCAGGTCAGAGTAGAACACAGCTGACGTGATGAACTGAGATAGACCAGACCAGACCAGGTCAGAGTAGAACACAGCTGATGTGAGGAACTGAGATAGACCAGACCAGACCAGGTCAGAGTAGAACACAGCTGACGTGATGAACTGAGATAGACCAGACCAGGTCAGAGTAGAACACAGCTGATGTGATGAACTGAGTTAGACCAGACCAGACCAGGTCAGACCAGGTCAGAGTAGAACACAGCTGATGTGATGAACTGAGTTAGACCAGACCAGACCAGGTCAGAGTAGAACACAGCTGATGTGAGGAACTGAGATAGACCAGACCAGACCAGGTCAGAGTAGAACACAGCTGACGTGATGAACTGAGATAGACCAGACCAGGTCAGAGTAGAACACAGCTGATGTGATGAACTGAGTTAGACCAGACCAGACCAGGTCAGACCAGGTCAGAGTAGAACACAGCTGATGTGATGAACTGAGTTAGACCAGACCAGACCAGGTCAGAGTAGAACACAGCTGATGTGAGGAACTGAGATAGACCAGACCAGACCAGGTCAGAGTAGAACACAGCTGACGTGATGAACTGAGATAGACCAGACCAGACCAGGTCAGAGTAGAACACAGCTGATGTGAGGAACTGAGATAGACCAGACCAGACCAGGTCAGAGTAGAACACAGCTGACGTGATGAACTGAGATAGACCAGACCAGACCAGGTCAGAGTAGAACACAGCTGATGTGATGAACTGAGTTAGACCAGACCAGACCAGGTCAGACCAGGTCAGAGTAGAACACAGCTGATGTGATGAACTGAGTTAGACCAGACCAGACCAGGTCAGAGTAGAACACAGCTGATGTGATGAACTGAGTTAGACCAGACCAGACCAGGTCAGAGTAGAACACAGTTGATGTGATGAACTGAGATAGACCAGACCAGACCAGTCTCCTCTCAGAGGTAATGATTACCAGGACAGTATAGATATCTAATCCTCTCAGAGGTAATGATTACCAGGACAGTATAGATATCTAATCCTCTCAGAGGTAATGATTACCAGGACAGTATAGATATCTAATCCTCTCAGAGGTAATGATTACCAGGACAGTATAGATATCTAATCCTCTCAGAGGTAATGATTACCAGGACAGTATAGATATCTAATCCTCTCAGAGGTAATGATTACCAGGACAGTATAGATATCTAATCCTCTCAGAGGTAATGATTACCAGGACAGTATAGATATCTAATCCTCTCAGAGGTAATGATTACCAGGACAGTATAGATATCTAATCCTCTCAGAGGTAATGATTACCAGGACAGTATAGATATCTAATCCTCTCAGAGGTAATGATTACCAGGACAGTATAGATATCTAATCCTCTCAGAGGTAATGATTACCAGGACAGTATAGATATCTAATCCTCTCAGAGGTAATGATTACCAGGACAGTATAGATATCTAATCCTCTCAGAGGTAATGATTACCAGGACAGTATAGATATCTAATCCTCTCAGAGGTAATGATTACCAGGACAGTATAGATATCTAATCCTCTCAGAGGTAATGATTACCAGGACAGTATAGATATCTAATCCTCTCAGAGGTAATGATTACCAGGACAGTATAGATATCTAATCCTCTCAGAGGTAATGATTACCAGGACAGTATAGATATCTAATCCTATCAGAGGTAATGATTACCAGGACAGTATAGATATCTAATCCTCTCAGAGGTAATGATTACCAGGACAGTATAGATATCTAATCCTCTCAGAGGTAATGATTACCAGGACAGTATAGATATCTAATCCTCTCAGAGGTAATGATTACCAGGACAGTATAGATATCTAATCCTCTCAGAGGTAATGATTACCAGGACAGTATAGATATCTAATCCTCTCAGAGGTAATGATTACCAGGACAGTATAGATATCTAATCCTCTCAGAGGTAATGATTACCAGGACAGTATAGATATCTAATCCTCTCAGAGGTAATGATTACCAGGACAGTATAGATATCTAATCCTCTCAGAGGTAATGATTACCAGGACAGTATAGATATCTAATCCTCTCAGAGGTAATGATTACCAGGACAGTATAGATATCTAATCCTCTCAGAGGTAATGATTACCAGGACAGTATAGATATCTAATCCTCTCAGAGGTAATGATTACCAGGACAGTATAGATATCTAATCCTCTCAGAGGTAATGATTACCAGGACAGTATAGATATCTAATCCTCTCAGAGGTAATGATTACCAGGACAGTATAGATATCTAATCCTCTCAGAGGTAATGATTACCAGGACAGTATAGATATCTAATCCTCTCAGAGGTAATGATTACCAGGACAGTATAGATATCTAATCCTCTCAGAGGTAATGATTACCAGGACAGTATAGATATCTAATCCTCTCAGAGGTAATGAGTACCAGGACAGTATAGATATCTAATCCTCTCAGAGGTAATGATTACCAGGACAGTATAGATATCTAATCCTCTCAGAGGTAATGATTACCAGGACAGTATAGATATCTAATCCTCTCAGAGGTAATGATTACCAGGACAGTATAGATATCTAATCCTCTCAGAGGTAATGATTACCAGGACAGTATAGATATCTAATCCTCTCAGAGGTAATGATTACCAGGACAGTATAGATATCTAATCCTCTCAGAGGTAATGATTACCAGGACAGTATAGATATCTAATCCTCTCAGAGGTAATGATTACCAGGACAGTACAGATATCTAATCCTCTCAGAGGTAATGATTACCAGGACAGTATATATATCTAATCCTCTCAGAGGTAATGATTACCAGGACAGTATAGATATCTAATCCTCTCAGAGGTAATGATTACCAGGACAGTATAGATATCTAATCCTCTCAGAGGTAATGATTACCAGGACAGTATAGATATCTAATCCTCTCAGAGGTAATGATTACCAGGACAGTATAGATATCTAATCCTCTCAGAGGTAATGATTACCAGGACAGTATAGATATCTAATCCTCTCAGAGGTAATGATTACCAGGACAGTATAGATATCTAATCCTCTCAGAGGTAATGATTACCAGGACAGTATAGATATCTAATCCTCTCAGAGGTAATGATTACCAGGACAGTATAGATATCTAATCCTCTCAGAGGTAATGATTACCAGGACAGTATAGATATCTAATCCTCTCAGAGGTAATGATTACCAGGACAGTATAGATATCTAATCCTCTCAGAGGTAATGATTACCAGGACAGTATAGATATCTAATCCTCTCAGAGGTAATGATTACCAGGACAGTATAGATATCTAATCCTCTCAGAGGTAATGATTACCAGGACAGTATAGATATCTAATCCTCTCAGAGGTAATGATTACCAGGACAGTATAGATATCTAATCCTCTCAGAGGTAATGATTACCAGGACAGTATAGATATCTAATCCTCTCAGAGGTAATGATTACCAGGACAGTATAGATATCTAATCCTCTCAGAGGTAATGATTACCAGGACAGTATAGATATCTAATCCTCTCAGAGGTAATGATTACCAGGACAGTATAGATATCTAATCCTCTCAGAGGTAATGATTACCAGGACAGTATAGATATCTAATCCTCTCAGAGGTAATGATTACCAGGACAGTATAGATATCTAATCCTCTCAGAGGTAATGATTACCAGGACAGTATAGATATCTAATCCTCTCAGAGGTAATGATTACCAGGACAGTATAGATATCTAATCCTCTCAGAGGTAATGATTACCAGGACAGTATAGATATCTAATCCTCTCAGAGGTAATGATTACCAGGACAGTATAGATATCTAATCCTCTCAGAGGTAATGATTACCAGGACAGTATAGATATCTAATCCTATCAGAGGTAATGATTACCAGGACAGTATAGATATCTAATCCTCTCAAAGGTAATGATTACCAGGACAGTATAGATATCTAATCCTCTCAGAGGTAATGATTACCAGGACAGTATAGATATCTAATCCTATCAGAGGTAATGATTACCAGGACAGTATAGATATCTAATCTTCTCCATGAATGTTTATTTAGTCGGAGAATAACCAGTAATTCTGGAGTCGACATATTTGCCGTGTTTAAACGTACATTTCCTCCCTGCCGTTTAACATCTCAGTTTCCTGGCTCATCTTGTCTATCTCGTATCACAAATCACGTTGGTCAGGAGAGCCACCCTCGTTTTAGACTCCAGAACCAGGAAGGAATGTTTAGAAAAACATGACAGAACCCAAATCAGAACTGCATATTTGAACGATGACGGCGTTTGGGTTATTTTGTGTTTCTCAGAACATGTCAGCAACGCGCCAGCAGGGGGTGGGTCGGTGGGGGTGGGTCGGTGGGTCGGTGTGTGTGTGCGGGTCGGTGTGTGTGTGTGTGAGGTAAGAGCACAGATTAAGTGTGATTGATGATTAATAAGACTTGACTTCCTGACTCACTGTAGCAATTATGGCCATGTTTTTTCTCAGACAGCACTTTCTCACAATGCTCAGGACAACACAGCCAGCGCTCACAGAACATGTGTGTGTGTGTGTGTGAGAGAACATGTGTTCCCCAAACTGATTTCAGATCACCATGTAGCCCACCCGTCAGCCAACCCCCTAAAACCACGAAGGGTTAAACATAATCAATCTTCTTTAACAGTACTGTCAGGGTAGTAAGATCTCCCTGGTGGAGGGACAGAGACAGAGACAGAGAGAGACAGAGACAGAGACAGAGACAGAGAGAGAGAGAGAGAGAGAGAGAGAGAGAGAGAGAGAGAGAGAGAGAGAGAGAGAGAGAGAGAGAGAGAGAGAGAGAGAGAGAGAGAGAGAGAGAGAGAGAGAGAGAGAGAGAGAGAGAGAGAGCGAGAGAGAGAGAGAGAAAGAGAGAGACAGAGAGAGACAGAGAGACAGAGAGAGACAGAGAGAGACAGAGAGAGAGAGAGACAGGGCCTGGCTAGGTTACAGAGAGCTGGTAGTCCCATCCACCACACTACCAGGTGTGAAACAGGGAAGAGACTCAGGTGGTACAGAACAGACCTAACCCTCTACTAAACAGAGAGAGAGGCTATAGTATATTGCATATATGCATATTCACTTTAACCATACCTACATGTACATACTACCTCAATCAGCCTGACTAACAGGTGTCTGTATATAGCCTCGCTACTCTTTTTTCAAATGTCTTTTTACTGTTGTTTTATTTATTTCTTTACACACAGACCTTTTTTTTTCTCGCACTATTGGGTATAAGCATTTCACCTGTTGTATTCCGGTCTTGTCTTGTCTTGTCCGTCCGCCCGCCTGTCTGCCTGTCTGTGTGTGTGTGTGTGTGTGTGTGTGTGTGTGTGTGTGTGTGTGTGTGTGTGTGTGTGTGTGTGTGTGTGTGTGTGTGTACCTGTGGTGACTTGTGGCTCCTCCAGCTGTACTGGTGGCTGTGTGTGTGTGTGTGTGTGTGTGTGTGTACCTGTGGTGACTTGTGGCTCCTCCAGCTGTACTGGTGGCGTGTGTGTGTGTGTGTGTGTGTGTGTGTGTGTGTGTGTGTGTGTGTGTGTGTGTGTGTACCTGTGGTGACTTGTGGCTCCTCCAGCTGTACTGGTGGCTGTGTGAGGAGGGCAGCAGGACGTTCTCATCGGTGTCCACCTGGCCAAACATCAGGGTCTCATGGGTGTCATTACAGAGCACATGGTGACTGATCAGCAACTCCTCCGCACCTTCATCCCCGTTCTAGAGAGAGGAGGGAGGGAGGGTGGGAGGGGGAGGGAGGGAGAGAGAGGGAGAGAGAGACAGAGAGAGGGAGAGAGAGAGAGACAGACAGACAGACAGAGAGAGAGAGAGAGAGAGAGGGAGGGAGGGAGGGAGGGAGGGAGGGAGGGAGGGAGGGAGGGAGGGAGGGAAGGGAGAGGGGGAGAGAGAGAGAGAGCGAGAGCGAGAGACGGCGAGAGAGAGAGAGAGAGAGAGACAGAGAGGGAGGGAGGGAGGGAGGGAGGGAGGGAGGGAGAGAGGGAGGGAGGGAGGGAGGGAGGGAGGGAGGGAGGGAGAGGGAGGGAAGGGGAGAGGGAGGGAAGGAGAGAGAGAGAGAGAGGGGGAGAGAGGGAGAGAGAGGGAGGGGAGGGGAGGGGAGGGGAGGGGGAGAGAGAGGGAGGGGAGGGGCGGGGAGAGGGAGAGAGAGGGAGGGGAGGGGAGAGGGAGAGAGAGGGAGGGAGGGGAGGGGAGGGGAGAGGGAGGGAAGGAGAGAGAGAGAGAGAGAAAGTCAGGCGGGGAGAAACATGTTCAGTACTGTGTGTACATGGGGCTCCCCTCGTATATCAATGAACTGTAGATGTTGTGGTCGGCCGTCACCTCCTGGCTTGTGGGAGAGTGACATCATATCTGGAAGGACCACAGCCTCCTGACCACAGCCTCTGTTGGGGGTGCTAACCATGTCAAGGCCTGACCAGCCCCAGCTCTTAATTGGTCTTAATTGGTCTTAATTGGCCACTGATCATTTCAGGGCTGAACCAGTTCAAGTTTTCAGATCCACTTTACTAGTTTATATTTATTTTATCAAAACATGTATATTTCTTAAGTATCCTAAGAGCCATGTCATATAAGATGTTGGGTCAGAGGTCAGGTTGGGTTTAAATACAGGCACCATGTAAACAGTAGTAATGGGTCAGAGGTCAGGTTGGGTTTAAATACAGGCCCCATGTAAACAGTAGTAATGGGTCAGAGGTCAGGTTGGGTTTAAATACAGGCCCCATGTAAACAGTAGTAATGGGTCAGAGGTCAGGTTGGGTTTAAATACAGGCCCCATGTAAACAGTAGTAGTGGGTCAGAGGTCAGGTTGGGTTTAAATACAGGCCCCATGTAAACAGTAGTAGTGGGTCAGAGGTCA
Source organism: Salvelinus alpinus (assembly GCF_045679555.1). Taxonomy (NCBI): domain Eukaryota; kingdom Metazoa; phylum Chordata; class Actinopteri; order Salmoniformes; family Salmonidae; genus Salvelinus; species Salvelinus alpinus. The sequence continues at coordinate 6,085,133 of NC_092089.1, read as the reverse complement.
GGTTGGGTTTAAATACAGGCACCATGTAAACAGTAGTAGTGGGTCAGAGGTCAGGTTGGGTTTAAATACAGGCCCCATGTAAACAGTAGTAATGGGTCAGAGGTCAGGTTGGGTTTAAATACAGGCCCCATGTAAACAGTAGTAGTGGGTCAGAGGTCAGGTTGGGTTTAAATACAGGCACCATGTAAACAGTAGTAGTGGGTCAGAGGTCAGGTTGGGTTTAAATACAGGCCCCATGTAAACAGTAGTAATGGGTCAGAGGTCAGGTTGGGTTTAAATACAGGCCCCATGTAAACAGTAGTAGTGGGTCAGAGGTCAGGTTGGGTTTAAATACAGGCCCCATGTAAACAGTAGTAGTGGGTCAGAGGTCAGGTTGGGTTTAAATACAGGCACCATGTAAACAGTAGTAGTGGGTCAGAGGTCAGGTTGGGTTTAAATACAGGCCCCATGTAAACAGTAGTAATGGGTCAGAGGTCAGGTTGGGTTTAAATACAGGCACCATGTAAACAGTAGTAGTGGGTCAGAGGTCAGGTTGGGTTTAAATACAGGCCCCATGTAAACAGTAGTAGTGGGTCAGAGGTCAGGTTGGGTTTAAATACAGGCACCATGTAAACAGTAGTAGTGGGTCAGAGGTCAGGTTGGGTTTAAATACAGGCACCATGTAAACAGTAGTAGTGGGTCAGAGGTCAGGTTGGGTTGGGTTTAAATACAGGCACCATGTAAACAGTAGTAGTGGGTCAGAGGTCAGGTTGGGTTTAAATACAGGCACCATGTAAACAGTAGTAGTGGGTCAGAGGTCAGGTTGGGTTTAAATACAGGCACCATGTAAACAGTAGTAGTGGGTCAGAGGTCAGGTTGGGTTTAAATACAGGCCCCATGTAAACAGTAGTAGTGGGTCAGAGGTCAGGTTGGGTTGGGTTTAAATACAGGCACCATGTAAACAGTAGTAGTGGGTCAGAGGTCAGGTTGGGTTGGGTTTAAATACAGGCCCCATGTAAACAGTAGTAGTGGGTCAGAGGTCAGGTTGGGTTTAAATACAGGCCCCATGTAAACAGTAGTAGTGGGTCAGAGGTCAGGTTGGCAGGGTGTTTTCCAGCAGCCTGCATTGTGGGAGGACCTACTGTCAACCAATCAGCAGGGTGTTTTCCTGCAGCCTGCATTGTGGGAGGATCTACTGTCAACCAATCAGCAGGGTGTTTTCCTGCAGCCTGCATTGTGGGAGGATCTACTGTCAACCAATCAGCAGGGTGTTTTCCTGCAGCCTGCATTGTGGGAGGATCTACTGTCAACCAATCAGCAGGGTGTTTTATATTTGACCCACTCGAACGTGACCAAAGACATGACTGAAACAGAAACTAATTTGCCGCGATTCATATATACGGTGAATATATACAAATAAATGTGATATCTGAGTCTCTCTCACAGACTGACTGTACAATATACACACAATATTATAGTATGTATCTGAGTATGTATCCGGGCAACCGGTGGATGTTGAATAAGGCAGCCCACCGTAACAAAGGGGTTAAATGTGGACGACCCATTTCGGTTGAATGTACTCTGTTGTGCAACGGAGTACGGTACTCAATTTCCCGATCCTGTTTTTATTGAAAACACGGGGCTCTGGAGAGTGCTTCTCAAACACACTAAAAGTTAAAGAGTACGCAATTCCAAAACAGCTCAACGACCAAGGTCTGTGAATTACTTGAACCTGTTCCAAACACACATCCACCCCCCCCCCTGTTCAGATCCAGAGTTAACACATCCACCCCCTAGGAGAGGGGACCCCCCAACGTCAGAGAGCTTCTCGTTAACCAGTCCAACCTCAACACAACAGACCCCCAACGTCAGAGAGCTTCTCGTTAACCAGTCCAACCTCAACACAACAGACCCCGACGTCACAGAGCTTCTCGTTAACCAGTCCAACCTCAACACAACAGACCCCCAACGTCAGAGAGCTTCTCGTTAACCAGTCCAACCTCAACACAACAGACCCCCAACGTCAGAGAGCTTCTCATGAACCAGTCCAACCTCAACACAACAGACCCCAACGTCAGAGAGCTTCTCATGAACCAGTCCAACCTCAACACAACAGACCCCCAACGTCAGAGAGCTTCTCGTTAACCAGTCCAACCTCAACACAACAGACCCCCAACGTCAGAGAGCTTCTCATGAACCAGTCCAACCTCAACACAACAGACCCCCAACGTCAGAGAGCTTCTCATGAACCAGTCCAACCTCAACACAACAGACCCCAACGTCAGAGAGCTTCTCATGAACCAGTCCAACCTCAACACAACAGACCCCCAACGTCAGAGAGCTTCTCATGAACCAGTCCAACCTCAACACAACAGACCCCAACGTCAGAGAGCTTCTCATGAACCAGTCCAACCTCAACACAACAGACCCCCAACGTCAGAGAGCTTCTCGTTAACCAGTCCAACCTCAACACAACAGACCCCCAACGTCAGAGAGCTTCTCATGAACCAGTCCAACCTCAACACAACAGACCCCCAACGTCAGAGAGCTTCTCGTTAACCAGTCCAACCTCAACACAACAGACCCCCAACGTCAGAGAGCTTCTCGTTAACCAGTCCAACCTCAACACAACAGACCCCCAACGTCAGAGAGCTTCTCGTTAACCAGTCCAACCTCAACACAACAGACCCCCAACGTCAGAGAGCTTCTCATGAACCAGTCCAACCTCAACACAACAGACCCCCAACGTCAGAGAGCTTCTCGTTAACCAGTCCAACCTCAACACAACAGACCCCCAACGTCAGAGAGCTTCTCATGAACCAGTCCAACCTCAACACAACAGACCCCCAACGTCAGAGAGCTTCTCGTTAACCAGTCCAACCTCAACACAACAGACCCCCAACGTCAGAGAGCTTCTCATGAACCAGTCCAACCTCAACACAACAGACCCCCAACGTCACATTGAGACAGAGTGACTCAGGGTGACTGTTAAAAGAGGCCTGCAGTAAAAACAAAAGCTCTCTCTCCCCCTCTCTCTCCCTCCCTCCCTCCCTCCCTCCCCCTCTCTCTCCCCCCCTTTCCCTCCCTCTCCCCCTCTCTCCCTGCAGTAAAAAAAAAAGCTCAGAGTTTAACAGCCAAACACGTTCTACTGTTGCTCTTGAAAACCGATGGGAAAGTTTTTTACCTCATTAAACCCGGTGGACAAGAGACGGTTTTTCCAGTCGGACGGGACAGCTGGCGAGCACGAGATCAAATCCAATTCCCTGCTTTATAGAGGAACGCTATCCGAGGCACCTTTCAACGGGACGCGACGATTTCTAAGCTGCCAGCCGTCTTTAAGATGCCATGCTAAGCCGTCTTTAAGATGGTATCAGTTAACACAGACTCTTCATTAGGCTACACGATACAGCCATCTTCATCCTCTATCGTCCTCTTCTTCTTCTCTCTCTATAAAAACAGCTTTATGTGGACAAATATTACCTCCTGAGATATGTTGATAGTCAATATAACCTGCTTGTTAATAAAGTTGATTTTTTTTAAAGTGACAGCTCTCAGTCAGTCCGACGTCCCAGCAGACACCAGAATATCCATTTCTATAATCCGGTCACATATTACATTACTCCTCCTGCTGCCTGTACACATTAGGCCTGGTTCGGTAGGTATATACGGGCCTCTCTATGTCACACAGATCTACGGTAGACGTGACAAACTGGAGACAGTAATATAGACGGGAGAGAAACTTCTAATCACGTGGAATCGGATCCTCGCCGCGCCAGAGGTTGTGGTTGACATTATTAAAAACAGACAATAAATAGATCAAGGAACAGCGAAGGTACATAACAAAAAAACTGTTTCCTGTACGGACCATCAGATCCCTGCTACATCTGCTGGGAACAGAAACCTGATCCGCCTATAACTAGCGATGGATCTATCTTCTCTTCTCTGAGGGGGGGGGGGGGGGGCTAAAGACGAGCTGGATCAGTCAAACAGGAAACAGAAAAAGCCCTCCTCTCTTGTGATTCTCTAAGTGCACATTTGATGTTCTGTGAGAAAGTAGAGTGTATAAATACTACTGTGTTTTACTGTGGCTAAACCCTAGATCCACTTCCCTGGGGAGAGAGGGGGAGAGAGAGGGGGAGAGGGAGAGAGAGGGGGGGATGGGGAGAGAGGGGGAGGGGGAGAGGATAGGGGGAGAGGATAGGGAGAGAGGAGGAGAGGATAGGGAGAGAGGGGGAGAGATGGGGGAGGATAGGGAGAGAGGGGGGGAGGATAGGGAGAGAGGGAGAGAGGATAGGGAGAGAGGGGGAGAGGATAGGGAGAGAGGGGGAGAGAGGGGGGAGGATAGGGAGAGAGGGGGGAGGATAGGGAGAGAGGGGGAGAGGATAGGGAGAGAGGGGGAGAAGGCTGGGTTTGGAGCTGGGGGGTAGGCCTGCCTGGGGAAAGTTGGTTTGGCGATGGTTAAAATCTCCCTCCCAACCCCTGTCCTCTGGTCCAATCAGGATCTCAGGGCCTGGTTCATTCCAATATGCATCATGGAATCTACCAGATCCACACCTCTCTGCTGTCTCTACACACCTGGCTGTGTGGTATCTATCAGATCCACACCTCTCTGCTGTCTCTACACACCTGGCTGTGTGGTATCTACCAGATCCACACCTCTCTGCTGTCTCTACACACCTGGCTGTGTGGTATCTACCAGATCCACACCTCTCTGCTGTCTCTACACACCTGGCTGTGTGGTATCTATCAGATCCACACCTCTCTGCTGTCTCTACACACCTGGCTGTGTGGTATCTACCAGATCCACACCTCTCTGCTGTCTCTACACACCTGGCTGTGTGGTATCTACCAGATCCACACCTCTCTGCTGTCTCTACACACCTGGCTGTGTGGAATCTACCAGACCCACACCTCTCTGCTGTCTCTACACACCTGGCTGGGTGGAATATACCAGATCCAGCAGCAGATGTAGCAGCTCCACACCCCTGTCTGTCTATGAGGGTTACAAGCCTGCTGTCTGTCTGTCTGCCTGCCTGTCTATGAGGGTTACAAGCCTGCTGTCTGTCTGCCTGCCTGCCTGTCTATGAGGGTTACAAGCCTGCTGTCTGTCTGTCTGCCTGTCTGTCTATGAGGGTTACAAGCCTGCTGTCTGTCTGTCTGCCTGTCTGTCTATGAGGGTTACAAGCCTGCTGTCTGTCTGCCTCCCTGCCTGTCTATGAGGGTTACAAGCCTGCTGTCTGTCTGTCTATGAGGGTTACAAGCCTGCTGTCTGTCTGTCTGCCTGTCTGTCTATGAGGGTTACAAGCCTGCTGTCTGTCTGTCTGCCTGTCTGTCTATGAGGGTTACAAGCCTGCTGTCTGTCTGTCTGTCTGCCTGTCTATGAGGGTTACAAGCCTGCTGTCTGTCTGCCTGCCTGCGACTGACTGTCACATTGATCTGCTGCTGGCACCAGGTCCAGTATGACACAGATGCGTTACAGCTGAGGACATCTACAACACACACACACACACACACACACACACACACACACACACACACACACACACACACACACACACACACACACACACACACACACACACACACACACACACACACACACACACACACACACACACACACACACACACACACACACACACACACTCCCTCCCTCCCTCCCTCCCTCCCTCCCTCCCTCACATATCTACCAGTCATGTCCTTTACCTCACATATCTACTAGTCATGTCCTTTACCTCACATATCTACTAGTCATGTCCTTTACCTCACATATCTACTAGTCATGTCCTTTACCTCACATATCTACCAGTCATGTCCTTTACCTCACATATCTACTAGTCATGTCCTTTACCTCACATATCTACTAGTCATGTCCTTTACCTCACATATCTACTAGTCATGTCCTTTACCTCACATATCTACCAGTCATGACCTTTACCTCACATATCTACCAGTCATGTCCTTTACCTCACATATCTACCAGTCATGTCCTTTACCTCACATATCTACCAGTCATGTCCTTTACCTCACATATCTACTAGTCATGTCCTTTACCTCACATATCTACCAGTCATGACCTTTACCTCACATATCTACCAGTCATGTCCTTTACCTCACATATCTACCAGTCATGTCCTTTACCTCACATATCTACCAGTCATGACCTTTACCTCACATATCTACCAGTCATGTCCTTTACCTCACATATCTACCAGTCATGTCCTTTACCTCACATATCTACTAGTCATGTCCTTTACCTCACATATCTACCAGTCATGTCCTTTACCTCACATATCTACCAGTCATGTCCTTTACCTCACATATCTACCAGTCATGTCCTTTACCTCACATATCTACCAGTCATGTCCTTTACCTCACATATCTACCAGTCATGTCCTTTACCTCACATATCTACCAGTCATGTCCTTTACCTCACATATCTACTAGTCATGTCCTTTACCTCACATATCTACCAGTCATGACCTTTACCTCACATATCTACCAGTCATGTCCTTTACCTCACATATCTACCAGTCATGTCCTTTACCTCACATATCTACCAGTCATGTCCTTTACCTCACATATCTATCAGTCATGTCCTTTACCTCACATATCTACCAGTCATGTCCTTTACCTCACATATCTACTAGTCATGTCCTTTACCTCACATATCTACCAGTCATGTCCTTTACCTCACATATCTACTAGTCATGTCCTTTACCTCACATATCTATGAACCTAAAGGTCTATATCAACCACACCAGTCATGGCTGAGGCAGGGAGGAAGGCCAGGGGGGGGAGATGATCTTGGCAGGTGTCATCACTCCAGTTTCACCATGTTTTCACGGGTGGCCCTTCACACAGCCTCCTGGCTACCAGACCAGGTCAGACCAGGCCAGAGCAGGCATGATGAGGAACAGGGAGAGACCAGGGAGGGAGGGAGGGAGGGAGGGAGGTGCTGAGTCCGATCCAAGTCGCTGGATATTTACTTAGCTGATCCAATAATGGGGAGGCAGCTAGCTTTTATCACGTCCCAAGGAGCTTCTAGAGACCTGGGCTTAATGACTGTGATGGAGCAATGGCAGAACCAGGACCTGGACACGACGGCTTTAATACAGCACCAAAACAAGAACCAGAACCTGGACACTACGGCTTTAATACAGCACCAAAACAAGAACCAGAACCTGGACACTACGGCTTTAATACAGCACCAAAACAAGAACCAAAACCTGGACACTACGGCTTTAATACAGCACCAAAACAAGAACCAGAACCTGGACACTACGGCTTTAATACAGCACCAAAACAAGAACCAGAACCTGGACACTACGGCTTTAATACAGCACCAAAACAAGAACCAGAACCTGGACACTACGGCTTTAATACAGCACCAAAACAAGAACCAGAACCTGGACA
>NC_092089.1:6048064-6077638 GCF_045679555.1 Salvelinus alpinus | reverse complement strand
TGGTCTAGTCTGGTCTAGCCTGGTCTAGCCTGGTCTGGTCTGGCCTGGTCTGGCCTGGTCTAGCCTGGTCTGGCCTGGTCTGGTCTAGCCTGGTCTGCCAGAGACTAGGGAACAGCAGTGAGTAGAACAGAGCAACACTGCCTGATAAAACGTACAACACGTCCTCTTGGCTGGCCCTGTTTATCAGTTCTGTTTCACCCCCGAGGAGAGGTTCACTAAGAAACACAGCCAAGTCATTCCAGAGAGGCATATGGCTTAATGTCTTAGCTGAACAGAACAGAACGGAGCAGAACAGAGCAGAACAGAACCGAGGAGGAACCCAGAACCAACACAAAACCCAGCTCCTCCACGATATCAGCTGGACCACTAACACGGCCACAGCGCCAGGACAGCAGGGAGCATCAACTACAGTCAGAAGTTGGTTCTTTTGTTACTCAGAAAACTTGGGAGGCCAAATAAAATCACAGCGGGCCACCAGTGTGGCTGAAACAGTTCATATATTTGATAGTTTATAGACTCACTGGTCTTGTTGTGACTGAAACAGTTGATATATTTTACAGTTTATAGACTCACTGGTCTTGTTGTGACTGAAACAGTTTATAGACTCACTGGTCTTGTTGTGACTGAAACAGTTGATATATTTTACAGTTTATAGACTCACTGGTCTTGTTGTGACTGAAACAGTTTATAGACTCACTGGTCTTGTTGTGACTGAAACAGTTTATATATTTGACAGTTTATAGACTCACTGGTCTTGTTGTGACTGAAACAGTTTATAGACTCACTGGTCTTGTTGTGACTGAAACAGTTTATAGACTCATTGGTCTTGTTGTGACTGAAACAGTTTATAGACTCACTGGTCTTGTTGTGACTGAAACAGTTTATATATTTGACAGTTTATAGACTCACTGGTCTTGTTGTGACTGAAACAGTTTATAGACTCACTGGTCTTGTTGTGACTGAAACAGTTTATAGACTCACTGGTCTTGTTGTGACTGAAACAGTTTATATATTTGACAGTTTATAGACTCACTGGTCTTGTTGTGACTGAAACAGTTGATATATTTTACAGTTTATAGACTCACTGGTCTTGTTGTGACTGAAACAGTTTATAGACTCACTGGTCTTGTTGTGACTGAAACAGTTTATAGACTCACTGGTCTTGTTGTGACTGAAACAGTTTATATATTTGACAGTTTATAGACTCACTGGTCTTGTTGTGACTGAAACAGTTTATAGACTCACTGGTCTTGTTGTGACTGAAACAGTTTATAGACTCACTGGTCTTGTTGTGACTGAAACAGTTTATATATTTGACAGTTTATAGACTCACTGGTCTTGTTGTGACTGAAACAGTTTATATATTTGACAGTTTATAGACTCACTGGTCTTGTTGTGACTGAAACAGTTTATAGACTCACTGGTCTTGTTGTGACTGAAACAGTTTATAGACTCACTGGTCTTGTTGTGACTGAAACAGTTTATATATTTGACAGTTTATAGACTCACTGGTCTTGTTGTGACTGAAACAGTTTATAGACTCACTGGTCTTGTTGTGGCTGAAACAGTTTATAGACTCACTGGTCTTGTTGTGACTGAAACAGTTTATAGACTCACTGGTCTTGTTGTGACTGAAACAGTTTATATATTTGACAGTTTATAGACTCACTGGTCTTGTTGTGACTGAAACAGTTTATATATTTTACAGTTTATAGACTCACTGGTCTTGTTGTGACTGAAACAGTTTATATATTTGACAGTTTATAGACTCACTGGTCTTGTTGTGACTGAAACAGTTTATATATTTGACAGTTTATAGACTCACTGGTCTTGTTGTGACTGAAACAGTTTATATATTTGATAGTTTATAGACTCACTGGTCTTGTTGTGACTGAAACAGTTTATAGACTCACTGGTCTTGTTGTGACTGAAACAGTTTATAGACTCACTGGTCTTGTTGTGACTGAAACAGTTTATATATTTGATAGTTTATAGACTCACTGGTCTTGTTGTGACTGAAACAGTTTATATATTTTACAGTTTATAGACTCACTGGTCTTGTTGTGACTGAAACAGTTTATAGACTCACTGGTCTTGTTGTGACTGAAACAGTTTATATATTTGACAGTTTATAGACTCACTGGTCTTGTTGTGACTGAAACAGTTTATAGACTCATTGGTCTTGTTGTGGCTGAAACAGTTTATATATTTGACAGTTTATAGACTCACTGGTCTTGTTGTGACTGAAACAGTTTATAGACTCACTGGTCTTGTTGTGACTGAAACAGTTTATAGACTCACTGGTCTTGTTGTGACTGAAACAGTTTATAGACTCACTGGTCTTGTTGTGACTGAAACAGTTTATAGACTCACTGGTCTTGTTGTGACTGAAACAGTTTATATATTTTACAGTTTATAGACTCACTGGTCTTGTTGTGACTGAAACAGTTTATAGACTCACTGGTCTTGTTGTGACTGAAACAGTTTATAGACTCACTGGTCTTGTTGTGACTGAAACAGTTTATATATTTGACAGTTTATAGACTCACTGGTCTTGTTGTGACTGAAACAGTTTATAGACTCATTGGTCTTGTTGTGGCTGAAACAGTTTATATATTTTACAGTTTATAGACTCACTGGTCTTGTTGTGGCTGAAACAGTTAATAGACTCACTGGTCTTGTTGTGAATGAAACAGTTTATAGACTCACTGGTCTTGTTGTGACTGAAACAGTTTATATATTTTACAGTTTATAGACTCACTGGTCTTGTTGTGGCTGAAACAGTTAATAGACTCACTGGTCTTGTTGTGGCTGAAACAGTTTATAGACTCACTGGTCTTGTTGTGGCTGAAACAGTTTATATATTTTACAGTTTATAGACTCACTGGTCTTGTTGTGGCTGAAACAGTTAATAGACTCACTGGTCTTGTTGTGGCTGAAACAGTTTATAGACTCACTGGTCTTGTTGTGAATGAAACAGTTTATAGACTCACTGGTCTTGTTGTGACTGAACCAGTTGACATATTTCACAAGTCAAAGACTTTGTTGAATGTCTCGTAACGGAGAAGCAAAGCACCTTTTCCTCGGCATCAGGAGACACAACGTGAAAGACGTACGACGTAGAGCCGAGGGGGACGACTGTAACAAGCAACATCTGCATGTGGCTCATGTTTCAAAGCTCTCTTTAAGGTTAAGACAACACGGTGGCCGGGAGAGAGGATGAGGACATCGTCTATAATCCCCCCCCCCCCCCCTCACCACCACTGTCACCAGATGAAAATCAATACCTCTGGTAATCCCCATGTCACAAATCATTAATACACACCTATCAAGAGGCTCTCGCACCGGTTTCCTGTTTTGGAGGAAATGGCGGCCACAGTGGATCAGTCGGTTTCCATGGGGATTACAGACAGACACAACGCACCCCCCCCCCCAAGCACATAGCTGTGACACAGCGTTCAGACCACTGTGAAACAACAGCATCACCCATGCTGTAAATTACCCGGCTGTGAGTCAATCGACACAACCCACGCTGGGCTGTAGGTAACGTCTACCACCCTGCTCTGTCATAGGGTCGTTCCATTAATACATCACAACAATGTTTCCTGGAAGACACACTGAGGGGAATATTTCTCCTAATGTAAAAAATGACAGATTCCCCACTTCCAGGCGCGCACACACACACAGCAACCCCCCTCCCCCGGACAGGAAGAGGCAGGAGACCGCTGTAACCACTAGTCTACTGTCCTCTCCTTTCTCCTGTCCTGTTCTCTCCTCACCTCTCCTCTCTTCTCCTTTCATGTCCTCTCCTCTCCTTTCATGTCCTCTCCTCTCTTCTCCTCTCCTCTCCTTTCATGTCTTCTCCTCTCCTTTCATGTCCTCTCCTTTCATGTCCTCTCCTCTATTCTCCTTTCCTGTCCTCTCTTCTCCTTTCATGTCCTCTCTTCTCCTTTCATGTCCTCTCTTCTCCTTTCATGTCCTCTCTTCTCCTTTCATGTCCTCTCTTCTCCTTTCATGTCCTCTCCTTTCATGTCCTCTCTTCTCCTGTTCTCTCCTCTCCTGTCATGTCTTCTCCTCTCCTTTCATGTCCTCTCCTTTCATGTCCTCTCCTCTATTCTCCTTTCCTGTCCTCTCTTCTCCTTTCATGTCCTCTCTTCTCCTTTCATGTCCTCTCTTCTCCTTTCATGTCCTCTCTTCTCCTTTCATGTCCTCTCTTCTCCTTTCATGTCCTCTCTTCTCCTTTCATGTCCTCTCTTCTCCTTTCATGTCCTCTCCTTTCATGTCCTCTCCTCTCCATCTATCCTCTCCTCTCCATCTATCCTCTCCTCTCCTCTCCTCTCCTCTCCATTCATGTCCTCTCTTCTCTTTTCATGTCCTCTCCTCTCCTTTCATGTCCTCTCCTCTCCTTTCATCTCCTCTCCTCTCCTTTCATCTCCTCTCATCTCCTCCCCTCTCCATCTATCCTCTCCTCTCCTTTCCTTTCATGTCCTCTCCTCTCAGTGAACCAGTCTCAGGCTCTAACCCAGGAGGTACAGTGAGGGAAAAAAGTATTTGATCCCCTGCTGATTTTGTACGTTTGCCCACTGACAAAGAAATGATCAGTCTATAATTTTAATGGTAGGTTTATTTGAACAGTGAGAGACAGAATAACAACAAAAATATCCAGAAAAACGCATGTCAAAAATGTTATAAATTGATTTGCATTTTAATGAGGGAAATAAGTATTTGACCCCCTCTCAATCAGAAAGATTTCTGGCTCCCAGGTGTCTTTCATACAGGTAACGAGCTGAGATTAGGAGCACACTCTTAAAGGGAGTGCTCCTAATCTCAGTTTCTTACCTGTATAAAAGACACCTGTCCACAGAAGCAATCAATCAATCAGATTCCAAACTCTCCACCATGGCCAAGACCAAAGAGCTCTCCAAGGATGTCAGGGACAAGATTGTAGACCTACACAAGGCTGGAATGGGCTACAAGACCATCGCCAAGCAGCTTGGTGAGAAGGTGACAACAGTTGGTGCGATTATTCGCAAATGGAAGAAACACAAAAGAACTGTCAATCTCCCTTGGCCTAGGGCTCCATGCAAGATCTCACCTCGTGGAGTTGCAATGATCATGAGAATGGTGAGGAATCAGCCCAGAACTACACAGGAGGATCTTGTCAATGATATCAAGGCAGCTGGGACCATAGTCACCAAGAAAACAATTGGTAACACACTACGCCGTGAAGGACTGAAATCCTGCAGCGCCCGCAAGGTCCCCCTGCTCAAGAAAGCACATATACATGCCCGTCTGAAGTTTGCCAATGAACATCTGAATGATTCAGAGGACAACTGGGTGAACGTGTTGTGGTCAGACGAGACCAAAATGGAGTTCTTTGGCATCAACTCAACTTGTCGTGTTTGGAGGAGGAGGAATGCTGCCTATGACCCCAAGAAACCATCCCCACCGTCAAACATGGAGGTGGAAACATTATGCTTTGGGGGTGTTTTTCTGCTAAGGGGACAGGACAACTTCACCGCATCAAAGGGACGATGGACGGGGCCATGTACCGTCAACTCTTGGGTGAAAACCTCCTTCCCTCAGCCAGGGTATTGAAAATGGGTCGTGGATGGGTATTCCAGCATGACAATGACCCAAAACACACGGCCAAGGCAACAAAGGAGTGGCTCAAGAAAAAGCACATTAAGGTCCTGGAGTGGCCTAGCCAGTCTCCAGACCTTAATCCCATAGAAAATCTGTGGAGGGAGCTGAAGGTTCGAGTTGCCAAACGTCAGCCTCGAAACCTTAATGACTTGAAGAAGATCTGCAAAGAGGAGTGGGACAAAATCCCTCCTGAGATGTGTGCAAACCTGGTGGCCAACTACAAGAAACATCTGACCTCTGTGATTGCCAACAAGGGTTTTGCCACCAAGTACTAAGTCATGTTTTGCAGAGTGGTCAAATACTTATTTCCCTCATTAAAATGCAAATCAATTTATAAAATTTTTGACATGCGTTTTTCTGGATTTTTTTGTTGATATTCTGTCTCTCACTGTTCAAATAAACCTACCATTAAAATTACAGACTGATCATTTCAATGTCAGTGGGCAAACGAACAAAATCAGCAGGGGATCAAATACTTTTTTCCCTCACTGTATGTAGGGTAGTGAACCCAGGACTACAGACAGACCTCAGTGAGGGGATGTGTTGTGTTTTAGAGCGGGAGGAAGACGGTCCAGACTACAGACAGACCTCAGTGAGGGGATGTGTTGTGTTTTAGAGGGAGGAAGACGGTCCCAGACTACAGACGGACCTCAGTGAGGGGATGTGTTGTGTTTTAGAGAGGGAGGAAGACGGTCCAGACTACAGACAGACCTCAGTGAGGGGATGTGTTGTGTTTTAGAGGGAGGAAGACGGTCCCAGACTACAGACAGACCTCAGTGAGGGGATGTGTTGTGTTTTAGAGGGATGAAGACGGTCCCAGACTACAGACAGACCTCAGTGAGGGGATGTGTTGTGTTTTAGAGGGAGGAAGACGGTCCCAGACTACAGACATACCTCAGTGAGGGGATGTGTTGTGTTTTAGAGAGGGAGGAAGACGGTCCAGACTACAGACAGACCTCAGTGAGGGGATGTGTTGTGTTTTAGAGAGGGAGGAAGACGGTCCAGACTACAGACAGACCTCAGTGAGGGGATGTGTTGTGTTTTAGAGAGGGAGGAAGACGGTCCAGACTACAGACAGACCTCAGTGAGGGGATGTGTTGTGTTTTAGAGAGGGAGGAAGACGGTCCCAGACTACAGACAGACCTCAGTGAGGGGATGTGTTGTGTTTTAGAGAGGGAGGAAGACGGTCCAGACTACAGACAGACCTCAGTGAGGGGATGTGTTGTGTTTTAGAGGGAGGAAGACGGTCCCAGACTACAGACAGACCTCAGTGAGGGGATGTGTTGTGTTTTAGAGGGAGGAAGATGGTCCCAGACTACAGACAGACCTCAGTGAGGGGATGTGTTGTGTTTTAGAGCGGGAGGAAGACGGTCCAGACTACAGACAGACCTCAGTGAGGGGATGTGTTGTGTTTTAGAGGGAGGAAGACGGTCCCAGACTACAGACAGACCTCAGTGAGGGGATGTGTTGTGTTTTAGAGGGAGGAAGACGGTCCAGACTACAGACAGACCTCAGTGAGGGGATGTGTTGTGTTTTAGAGGGAGGAAGACGGTCCAGACTACAGACAGACCTCAGTGAGGGGATGTGTTGTGTTTTAGAGGGAGGAAGACGGTCCCAGACTACAGACAGACCTCAGTGAGGGGATGTGTTGTGTTTTAGAGGGAGGAAGACGGTCCAGACTACAGACAGACCTCAGTGAGGGGATGTGTTGTGTTTTAGAGGGAGGAAGACGGTCCAGACTACAGACAGACCTCAGTGAGGGGATGTGTTGTGTTTTAGAGGGAGGAAGACGGTCCCAGACTATAGACAGACCTCAGTGAGGGGATGTGTTGTGTTTTAGAGAGGGAGGAAGATGGTCCAGACTACAGACAGACCTCAGTGAGGGGATGTGTTGTGTTTTAGAGGGAGGAAGACGGTCCCAGACTACAGACAGACCTCAGTGAGGGGATGTGTTGTGTTTTAGAGAGGGAGGAAGACGGTCCAGACTACAGACAGACCTCAGTGAGGGGATGTGTTGTGTTTTAGAGGGAGGAAGACGGTCCCAGACTACAGACAGACCTCAGTGAGGGGATGTGTTGTGTTTTAGAGGGAGGAAGATGGTCCCAGACTACAGACAGACCTCAGTGAGGGGATGTGTTGTGTTTTAGAGCGGGAGGAAGACGGTCCAGACTACAGACAGACCTCAGTGAGGGGATGTGTTGTGTTTTAGAGGGAGGAAGACGGTCCCAGACTACAGACAGACCTCAGTGAGGGGATGTGTTGTGTTTTAGAGGGAGGAAGACGGTCCAGACTACAGACAGACCTCAGTGAGGGGATGTGTTGTGTTTTAGAGGGAGGAAGACGGTCCAGACTACAGACAGACCTCAGTGAGGGGATGTGTTGTGTTTTAGAGGGAGGAAGACGGTCCCAGACTACAGACAGACCTCAGTGAGGGGATGTGTTGTGTTTTAGAGGGAGGAAGACGGTCCAGACTACAGACAGACCTCAGTGAGGGGATGTGTTGTGTTTTAGAGGGAGGAAGACGGTCCAGACTACAGACAGACCTCAGTGAGGGGATGTGTTGTGTTTTAGAGGGAGGAAGACGGTCCCAGACTATAGACAGACCTCAGTGAGGGGATGTGTTGTGTTTTAGAGAGGGAGGAAGATGGTCCAGACTACAGACAGACCTCAGTGAGGGGATGTGTTGTGTTTTAGAGGGAGGAAGACGGTCCCAGACTACAGACAGACCTCAGTGAGGGGATGTGTTGTGTTTTAGAGAGGGAGGAAGACGGTCCCAGACTACAGACAGACCTCAGTGAGGGGATGTGTTGTGTTTTAGAGGGAGGAAGACGGTCCAGACTACAGACAGACCTCAGTGAGGGGATGTGTTGTGTTTTAGAGGGAGGAAGACGGTCCCAGACTACAGACGGACCTCAGTGAGGGGATGTGTTGTGTTTTAGAGAGGGAGGAAGATGGTCCAGACTACAGACAGACCTCAGTGAGGGGATGTGTTGTGTTTTAGAGGGAGGAAGACGGTCCCAGACTACAGACAGACCTCAGTGAGGGGATGTGTTGTGTTTTAGAGGGATGAAGACGGTCCCAGACTACAGACAGACCTCAGTGAGGGGATGTGTTGTGTTTTAGAGGGAGGAAGACGGTCCCAGACTACAGACATACCTCAGTGAGGGGATGTGTTGTGTTTTAGAGAGGGAGGAAGACGGTCCAGACTACAGACAGACCTCAGTGAGGGGATGTGTTGTGTTTTAGAGAGGGAGGAAGACGGTCCAGACTACAGACAGACCTCAGTGAGGGGATGTGTTGTGTTTTCGAGAGGGAGGAAGACGGTCCAGACTACAGACAGACCTCAGTGAGGGGATGTGTTGTGTTTTAGAGAGGGAGGAAGACGGTCCCAGACTACAGACAGACCTCAGTGAAGGGATGTGTTGTGTTTTAGAGAGGGAGGAAGACGGTCCCAGACTACAGACAGACCTCAGTGAGGGGATGTGTTGTGTTTTAGAGGGAGGAAGACGGTCCCAGACTACAGACAGACCTCAGTGAGGGGATGTGTTGTGTTTTAGAGGGAGGAAGACGGTCCAGACTACAGACAGACCTCAGTGAGGGGATGTGTTGTGTTTTAGAGGGAGGAAGACGGTCCCAGACTACAGACAGACCTCAGTGAGGGGATGTGTTGTGTTTTAGAGGGAGGAAGACGGTCCAGACTACAGACAGACCTCAGTGAGGGGATGTGTTGTGTTTTAGAGAGGGAGGAAGACGGTCCCAGACTACAGACAGACCTCAGTGAGGGGATGTGTTGTGTTTTAGAGGGAGGAAGACGGTCCCAGACTACAGACAGACCTCAGTGAGGGGATGTGTTGTGTTTTAGAGGGAGGAAGACGGTCCCAGACTACAGACAGACCTCAGTGAGGGGATGTGTTGTGTTTTAGAGAGGGAGGAAGATGGTCCAGACTACAGACAGACCTCAGTGAGGGGATGTGTTGTGTTTTAGAGGGAGGAAGACGGTCCCAGACTACAGACAGACCTCAGTGAGGGGATGTGTTGTGTTTTAGAGAGGGAGGAAGACGGTCCCAGACTACAGACAGACCTCAGTGAGGGGATGTGTTGTGTTTTAGAGGGAGGAAGACGGTCCAGACTACAGACAGACCTCAGTGAGGGGATGTGTTGTGTTTTAGAGGGAGGAAGACGGTCCCAGACTACAGACAGACCTCAGTGAGGGGATGTGTTGTGTTTTAGAGAGGGAGGAAGACGGTCCAGACTACAGACAGACCTCAGTGAGGGGATGTGTTGTGTTTTAGAGAGGGAGGAAGACGGTCCCAGACTACAGACAGACCTCAGTGAGGGGATGTGTTGTGTTTTAGAGAGGGAGGAAGACGGTCCCAGACTACAGACAGACCTCAGTGAGGGGATGTGTTGTGTTTTAGAGAGGGAGGAAGACGGTCCAGACTACAGACAGACCTCAGTGAGGGGATGTGTTGTGTTTTAGAGGGAGGAAGACGGTCCCAGACTACAGACAGACCTCAGTGAGGGGATGTGTTGTGTGGCTGCAGGGGAACAATAGATACAGGACCAGCATTGTTCCATAGTTATCCTGTGTTACCATGGTATTCTAGACAGAGAGCTTCCAAGCCAGAGGGCTGCAAGTGTCTGTGGACAGCGGGAGCCAGCAAAAATACACACTGTCTGAGTGGTGGTGTATACACACACACACACACACTGAGTGGTGGTGTATACACACACACACACACACACACACACACACACACACACACACACACACACACACACACACACACACACACACTGTCTGAGTGGTGTGTGGGGAGACAAACCACAGTGGGATGTGAGTCAGGGCCCTCGGTAATGGCCGCCCTGCAACCCTCGGTGGAATGAAGAGAGACAGAGAGAGAGAGGCACCACTGTCACCCCCCCCCCACCCCCCCTGACCACACGTCTGACTGGCTGTCACCCCCCCCCCCCCCCCCCCCCCACCACACATCTGACTGCCTGTCACCCCCCCCCCCTACATAGCATTGTTGAGGCCAGCATTACACCAGCCATATATTCATCCATCTGATCTATCTATGGTCCCACAGGTGCAGAAGTCCTTTGGATAGAACCCTGTTCACTTTCCCTGTCACATCACACACACACGTCCACACACACGTCCACACACACACACACACACACACACACACACACACACACACACACACTGAGTGGTGGTGTATACACACACACATCACACACACACGTCCACACACACGTCCACACACACGTCCACACACACACACGTCCACACACACACACGTCCACACACACACACACACACACACACACACACACACACACACACACACACACACACACACACACACACACACACACACACACACACACACACACACACACACACACACACAGCGTCCTTGCCCGTAACATCCCATGAATAAAGTGTTTAATGAACTGCGCTGGCTTCCTGTTCAGGTGTTGAAGTATTTACAGTGAGCGGTGCAGTCGTTACCCTGCCAACGAAGTGTGTTAACAGAATTATAACGGCTTTCAACCCCCTAAACATAACAGTTGGAGACGTTCAAGCTATTTGTTGTGTTTATGAGGTAACAGACAGACGTGTCGTGCTGCTACTGCCCAGCCGGGATGGGAGACGACCGGAGAATCAGGTCAGACACTGAAACCCACTGGGTCACGTCACACCGACGGGACGTACAGCGCTAACAACCGACACCTTGAAACCAGCCTCACGTCGCACCGATGGAACGTACAGCGCTTACAACCAACACCTTGAAACCAGCCTCACGTCACACCAACGTGACGTACAGCGCTTACAACCAACACCTTGAAACCAGCCTCACATCGCACCGACGGGACGTACAGCGCTTACAACCAACACCTTGAAACCAGCCTCACATCGCACGGACGTGACGTACAGCGCTTACAACCAACACCTTGAAACCAGCCTCACATCGCACCGACGGAACGTACAGCGCTTACAACCGACACCTTGAAACCAGCCTCACATCACACCGACGTGACGTACAGCGCTTACGACCAACACCTTGAAACCAGCCTCACATCACACCGACGTGACGTACAGCGCTTACAACCGACACCTTGAAACCAGCCTCACATCGCACCGACGTGACGTACAGCGCTTACAACCGACACCTTGAAACCAGCCTCACATCGCACCGACGTGACGTACAGCGCTTACAACCAACACCTTGAAACCAGCCTCACATCACACCGACGTGACGTACAGCGCTTACAACCAACACCTTGAAACCAGCCGGGACGTGAGACGATCAGAGAATCAGGTCAGACTGGAATTACCAGGATACAGTGCTATCAACACACTATACAGCAGGAGGAATTACCAGGATACAGTGCTATCAACACACTATACAGTAGGAGGAATTACCAGGATACAGTGCTATCAACACACTATACAGCAGGAGGAATTACCAGGATACAGTGCTATCAACACACTATACAGCAGGAGGAATTACCAGGATACAGTGCTATCAACACACTATACAGCAGGAGGAATTACCAGGATACAGTGCTATCAACACACTATACAGCAGGAGGAATTACCAGGATACAGTGCTATCAACACACTATACAGCAGGAGGAATTACCAGGATACAGTACTATCAACACACTATACAGCAGGAGGAATTACCAGGATACAGTGCTATCAACACACTATACAGCAGGAGGAATTACCAGGATACAGTGCTATCAACACAATATACAGCAGGAGGAATTACCAGGATACAGTGCTATTAACACACTATACAGCAGGAGGAATTGCGGGATACAGTACTATCAACACACTATACAGCAGGAGGAATTACCAGGATACAGTGCTATCAACACACTATACAGCAGGAGGAATTACCAGGATACAGTGCTATCAACACACTATACAGCAGGAGGAATTACCAGGATACAGTGCTATCAACACTATACAGCAGGAGGAATTACCAGGATACAGTGCTATCAACACACTATACAGCAGGAGGAATTACCAACACACTATACAGCAGGAGGAATTACCAGGATACAGTGCTATCAACACAGGAGAAACCAGGAGAAAGTAGGAGAGGACTCTTGTTCTGTCATTTGTATCGCACATATTTTTCATGCTTGACTGCTGTATGTGTGTGTGTGTGTGTGTGTGTGTGTCTGTGTATGTGTGTCGGGGAATGGCATAGTGTTATGTGGTGTAGGAGTGTGTGTGTGTGTGTGTGTGTGTCTCTGTGTGTGTGTGTCGGGGAAGGGCATAGTGTTATGTGATGTAGGAGTGTGTGTGTGTGTGTGTGTGTCTCTGTGTGTGTGTGTCGGGGAATGGCATAGTGTTATGTGATGTAGGAGTGTGTGTGTGTGTGTGTGTGTCTCTGTGTGTGTGTGTCGGGGAATGGCATAGTGTCATGTGATGTAGGAGTGTGTGTGTGTGTGTGTGTGTGTGTGTGTGTGTGTGTGTGTGTGTGTGTGTGTGTGTGTGGTGTAGGAGTGTGTGTGTGTGGTGTAGGAGTGTGTGGGCTGTAGCTGGTCCACAGACGACAGTATATCTGTCCACACATCATGAAAGGCCTTAACCAGGGAGAGTAAGGAGGATGACTCACCGTCACACACACACACACACACACACACACACACACACACACACACACACACACACACACACCACACACACACACACACCACACACACACACACACACACACACACACACACACACACACACACACACACACACACACACACAGTTTTCAGACACCTTGACTTTTTCCACATTTTGTTACATTACAGCCTTATTCTAAAATGGATTAAATATTATACTTTTTTCAGCAATCTACACACAATACCCCATAATGACAAAAAGAAAACATTTATAATAAATAGAAGTACCTTATTTACATAAGTATTTAGACTCTTTGCTATGAGACTCAATTGAGCTCAGGTGCATCCTGTTTCCATTGATCATCCTTGAGATGTTTCTACAACTTAATTGGAGACCACCTGTGGTAAATTCAATTGATTGGACATGATTTGGAAAGGCACACACCTGTCTATATAAGGTCCCACAGTTGACAGTGCATGTCAGAGCAAAAAACCAAGCCATGAGGTTGAAGGAATTGTCCGTAGACAGGATTGTGTCGAGGCACAGATCTGGGGGGGAAGGGTAACCAAAACATTTCTGTTTCCACTTCACAATAAACAGCATTTACAGTTGACCCGGGGGGGGGGCAGCTCTAGCAGGGCAGAAGTTTGACCAACTGACTTGTTGGAAAAGGTGGCATCCTACGACAGTGCCACGTTGAAAGTCACTGAGCTCTTCACTAAGGCCCATTCTACTGCCAACGTTTACTATGGAGATTGCACGGCTGTGTGTTTATACACCTGTCAGCAACGGGCGTGGCTGAAACAGCCGAATCAGCTGATTTGAAGGGGTACTTTTGTATAGATAGTATATATATGACCGTATGTGAGATCCTTTAATAAAAGGCCACATTAAGACTGATTCGCCAGCGGTCTTATTGTGATGTCTTGTTGCTATGACACCGGAGGACAGCCCATATTATGGGGTTTCTACGTCAATCGTTCTATTGGACGGGGTTCTTTAACGATTGGCCTTCATGTGGAAACGTCTGACCAGGAACTGGACTGGTAAAACCTCTCGTTTCCTCTCCGCTGTAGGAGAAACAGGTGGAGGGGTCCTTCTCAGTGGGAATACAGGACCTGTCCCATCTATCTCACACACACACACACACAGGCACACACACACACACACACACTCAGGCACACACACACAGGCACACACACACAGGCACACACACACACACACTCAGGCACACACACACACACACTCAGGCACACCCAGGCACACAGGCACACCCAGGCACACACACCCAGGCACACACCCACACACACACACACACACACACACACACACACACACACACACACACACACACACACACACACACACACACACACACACACACACACACACACACCCAGGCACACACACACACACACACACACACACACCCAGGCACACACACACACACACACACCCATCTCAGATGTATCATGGTGGAGGGCAACTTGTCTCAGCTAAAACATCCCTGGAGCCCAGAACCCCGACCACTGGTCTACTGGTATACTACTGCTGATGGACGGGCCACACTCTCTGGGGTGTGTGTGTGTGTGTGTGTGTGTGTGTGTGTGTGTGTGTGTGTGTGTTTGTGTTCCAAGCTGAAATCCTATTCCTGGTTGATTAGGATCTGAAGTAGGAACAGGACTGATATTCATTACCTCCTGATTCTACACACTCTGTTCTCATTACCTGGAGTATGAGGTCACTACAGAACACACACACACACACACACACACACACACACACACACACACACACACACACACACACACACACACACATACCTCCTGGGTTCACTACCCTACATA
Source organism: Salvelinus alpinus (assembly GCF_045679555.1). NCBI lineage: Eukaryota > Metazoa > Chordata > Actinopteri > Salmoniformes > Salmonidae > Salvelinus > Salvelinus alpinus. The sequence continues at coordinate 6,062,503 of NC_092089.1, read as the reverse complement.
CCTCCTGGGTTCACTACCCTACATACCTCCTGGGTTCACTACCCTACATACCTCCTGGGTTCACCACCCTACATACAGTGGGGAGAACAAGTATTTGATACACTGCCGATTTTGAAGGTTTTCCTACTTACAAAGCATGTAGAGGTCTGTAATATTTATCATAGGTACACTTCAACTGTGAGAGACGGAATCTAAAACAAAAATCCAGAAAATCACATTGTATGATTTTTAAGTAATTAATTTGCATTTTATTGCATGACATAAGTATTTGATACATCAGAAAAGCAGAACTTAATATTTGGTACAGAAACCTTTGTTTGCAATTACAGAGATCATACGTTTCCTGGAGTTCTTGACCAGGTTTGCACACACTGCAGCAGGGATTTTGTCCCACTCCTCCATACAGACCTTCTCCAGATCCTTCAGGTTTCAGGGCTGTCGCTGGGCAATACGGACTTTCAGCGCCCTCCAAAGATTTTCTATTGGGTTCAGGTCTGGAGACTGGCTAGGCCACTCCAGGACCTTGAGATGCTTCTTACGGAGCCACTCCTTAGTTTCCCTGGCTGTGTGTTTCGGGTCGTTGTCATGCTGGAAGACCCAGCCACGACCCATCTTCAATGCTCTTACTGAGGGAAGGAGGTTGTTGGCCAAGATCTCGCGATACATGGCCCCATCCATCCTCCCCTCAATACGGTGCAGTCGTCCTGTCCCCTTTGCAGAAAAGCATCCCCAAAGAATGATGTTTCCACCTCCATGCTTCACGGTTGGGATGGTGTTCTTGGGGTTGTACTCATCCTTCTTCTTCCTCCAAACATGTCGAGTGGAGTTTAGACCAAAAAGCTCAATTTTTGTCTCATCAGACCACATGACCTTCTCCCATTCTTCCTCTGGATCATCCAGATGGTCATTGGCAAACTTCAGACGGTCCTGGACATGCCCTGGCTTGAGCAGGGGGACCTTGCGTGCGCTGCAGTATTTTAATCCATGACGGCATAGTGTGTTACTAATGGTTTTCTTTGAGACTGTGGTCCCAGCTCTCTTCAGGTCATTGACCAGGTCCTGCCGTGTAGTTCTGGGCTGATCCCTCACCTTCCTCATGATCATTGATGCCCCACGAGGTGAGATCTTGCATGGAGCCCCAGACCGAGGATGATTGACCGTCATCTTGAACTTCTTCCATTTTCTAATAATTGCGCCAACAGTTGTTGCCTTCTCACCAAGCTGCTTGCCTATTGTCCTGTAGCCCATCCCAGCCTTGTGCAGGTCTACAATTTTACCCCTGATGTCCTTACACAGCTCTCTGGTCTTGGCCATTGTGGAGAGGTTGGAGTCTGTTTGATTGAGTGTGTGGACAGGTGTCTTTTATACAGGTAACGAGTTCAAACAGGTGCAGTTAATACAGGTAATGAGTGGAGAACAGGAGGGCTTCTTAAAGAAAAACTAACAGGTCTGTGAGAGCCGGAATTCTTACTGGTTGGAAGGTGATCAAATACTTATGTCATGCAATAAAATGCAAATTAATTACTTAAAAATCATACAATGTGATTTTCTGGATTTTTGTTTTAGATTCCGTCTCTCACAGTTGAAGTGTACCTATGATAAAAATTACAGACCTCTACATGCTTTGTAAGTTGGAAAACCTGCAAAATCGGCAGTGTATCAAATACTTGTTCTCCCCACTGTACCTCCTGAGTTCACTACCCTACATACCTCCTGGGTTCACTACCCTACAAACCTCCTGGGTTCACTACCCTACATACCTCCTGGGTTCACTACCCTACATACCTCCTGGGTTCACTACCCTACATACCTCCTGGGTTCACTACCCTACATACCTCCTGGGTTCACTACCCTACAAACCTCCTGGGTTCACTACCCTACATACCTCCTGGGTTCACTACCCTACAAACCTCCTGGGTTCACTACCCTACATACCTCCTGGGTTCACTACCCTACATACCTCCTGGGTTCACTACCCTACAAACCTCCTGGGTTCACTACCCTACACACCTCCTGGGTTCACTACCCTACATACCTCCTGGGTTCACTACCCTACATACCTCCTGGGTTCACTACCCTACAAACCTCCTGGGTTCACTACCCTAAATACCTCCTGGGTTCACTACCCTACACACCTCCTGGGTTCACTACCCTAAATACCTCCTGGGTTCACTACCCTACACACCTCCTGGGTTCACTACCCTACACACCTCCTGGGTTCACTACCCTACAAACCTCCTGGGTTCACTACCCTACATACCTCCTGGGTTCACTACCCTACATACCTCCTGGGTTCACTACCCTACAAACCTCCTGGGTTCACTACCCTACATACCTCCTGGGTTCACTACCCTAAATACCTCCTGGGTTCACTACCCTAAATACCTCCTGGGTTCACTACCCTACACACCTCCTGGGTTCACTACCCTACATACCTCCTGGGTTCACTACCCTACATACCTCCTGGGTTCACTACCCTACATACCTCCTGGGTTCACTACCCTACACACCTCCTGGGTTCACTACCCTACATACCTCCTGGGTTCACTACCATCAACCTCATGGGTTCACTACCCTACATACCTCCTGGGTTCACTACCCTACATACCTCCTGGGTTCACTACCCTACATACCTCCTGGGTTCACTACCCTACAAACCTCCTGGGTTCACTACCCTACATACCTCCTGGGTTCACTACCCTACATACCTCCTGGGTTCACTACCCTACATACCTCCTGGGTTCACTACCCTACATACCTCCTGGGTTCACTACCCTACATACCTCCTGGGTTCACTACCCTACATACCTCCTGGGTTCACTACCCTACACACCTCCTGGGTTCACTACCATCAACCTCATGAGTTCACGACCCAGCACATTAACGACTGACTGTGTGTGTGTATCTGATGTGTGTGTGTGTGTGTGTGTGTGTGTCTGGGTGTGTGCCTGAGTGTGTGTGTGTGTGCCTGGGTGTGTGTGTGCCTGTGTGTGTGTGTGTGTGTGTGTGAGTTACAGCATAGTTAGATGGTTAGAGAGTTTCTCGCCTGCTGCTCCATTATATTACTATGTATTCCTATTATGAGTAGTCCTGTAAGCACTTAAATGTTGGTCCAACTCACCCTCCCCTCTCCCCCCCCCCCTCCCTCCTCTCCTCTCCCCTCCTCTCCTCTCCTCTCCCCTCCTCCCCCTTTCTCTCCTCTCCTCACCCTCTCCATACCACATAACCACAGGGATTTCCATCAGTTCTAACGTCCTGTATGAAACAGCCAGATAATCCAACCATGTAAAACCACACGCTCCCTGTGACACGCCAGAGACTGAAAAACATGAGGGTGTGGTCCCTGGTGCCTCTGGCTGCCAGACCAGAGTAGAACACAGCTGATGAGATGAACTGAGATAGACCAGACCAGACCAGGTCAGAGTAGAACACAGCTGATGTGAGGAACTGAGATAGACCAGACCAGACCAGACCAGGTCAGAGTAGAACACAGCTGATGTGATGAACTAAGATAGACCAGACCAGACCAGGTCAGAGTAGAACACAGCTGACGTGATGAACTGAGATAGACCAGACCAGACCAGACCAGGTCAGAGTAGAACACAGCTGATGTGATGAACTGAGATAGACCAGACCAGACCAGGTCAGAGTAGAACACAGCTGATGTGATGAACTGAGATAGACCAGACCAGACCAGGTCAGAGTAGAACACAGCTGATGTGAGGAACTGAGATAGACCAGACCAGACCAGGTCAGAGTAGAACACAGCTGACGTGATGAACTGAGATAGACCAGACCAGACCAGGTCAGAGTAGAACACAGCTGATGTGAGGAACTGAGATAGACCAGACCAGACCAGGTCAGAGTAGAACACAGCTGACGTGATGAACTGAGATAGACCAGACCAGGTCAGAGTAGAACACAGCTGATGTGATGAACTGAGTTAGACCAGACCAGACCAGGTCAGACCAGGTCAGAGTAGAACACAGCTGATGTGATGAACTGAGTTAGACCAGACCAGACCAGGTCAGAGTAGAACACAGCTGATGTGATGAACTGAGTTAGACCAGACCAGACCAGGTCAGAGTAGAACACAGCTGATGTGAGGAACTGAGATAGACCAGACCAGACCAGGTCAGAGTAGAACACAGCTGACGTGATGAACTGAGATAGACCAGACCAGACCAGGTCAGAATAGAACACAGCTGATGTGAGGAACTGAGATAGACCAGACCAGACCAGGTCAGAGTAGAACACAGCTGACGTGATGAACTGAGATAGACCAGACCAGACCAGGTCAGAGTAGAACACAGCTGATGTGATGAACTGAGTTAGACCAGACCAGACCAGGTCAGACCAGGTCAGAGTAGAACACAGCTGATGTGATGAACTGAGTTAGACCAGACCAGGTCAGAGTAGAACACAGCTGATGTGATGAACTGAGTTAGACCAGACCAGACCAGGTCAGAGTAGAACACAGTTGATGTGATGAACTGAGATAGACCAGACCAGACCAGTCTCCTCTCAGAGGTAATGATTACCAGGACAGTATAGATATCTAATCCTCTCAGAGGTAATGATTACCAGGACAGTATAGATATCTAATCCTCTCAGAGGTAATGATTAGCAGGACAGTATAGATATCTAATCCTCTCAGAGGTAATGATTACCAGGACAGTATAGATATCTAATCCTCTCAGAGGTAATGATTACCAGGACAGTATAGATATCTAATCCTCTCAGAGGTAATGATTACCAGGACAGTATAGATATCTAATCCTCTCAGAGGTAATGATTAGCAGGACAGTATAGATATCTAATCCTATCAGAGGTAATGATTACCAGGACAGTATATATATCTAATCCTCTCAGAGGTAATGATTACCAGGACAGTATAGATATCTAATCCTCTCAGAGGTAATGATTACCAGGACAGTATATATATCTAATCCTCTCAGAGGTAATGATTACCAGGACAGTATAGATATCTAATCCTCTCAGAGGTAATGATTACCAGGACAGTATATATATCTAATCCTCTCAGAGGTAATGATTACCAGGACAGTATAGATATCTAATCCTCTCAGAGGTAATGATTACCAGGACAGTATAGATATCTAATCCTCTCAGAGGTAATGATTACCAGGACAGTATAGATATCTAATCCTCTCAGAGGTAATGATTACCAGGACAGTATATATATCTAATCCTCTCAGAGGTAATGATTACCAGGACAGTATATATATCTAATCCTCTCAGAGGTAATGATTACCAGGACAGTATATATATCTAATCCTCTCAGAGGTAATGATTACCAGGACAGTATAGATATCTAATCCTCTCAGAGGTAATGATTACCAGGACAGTATAGATATCTAATCCTATCAGAGGTAATGATTACCAGGACAGTATAGATATCTAATCCTCTCAGAGGTAATGATTACCAGGACAGTATAGATATCTAATCCTCTCAGAGGTAATGATTACCAGGACAGTATAGATATCTAATCCTCTCAGAGGTAATGATTACCAGGACAGTATAGATATCTAATCCTCTCAGAGGTAATGATTACCAGGACAGTATAGATATCTAATCCTCTCAGAGGTAATGATTACCAGGACAGTATAGATATCTAATCCTCTCAGAGGTAATGATTACCAGGACAGTATAGATATCTAATCCTCTCAGAGGTAATGATTACCAGGACAGTATAGATATCTAATCCTCTCAGAGGTAATGATTACCAGGACAGTATAGATATCTAATCCTCTCAGAGGTAATGATTACCAGGACAGTATAGATATCTAATCCTCTCAGAGGTAATGATTAGCAGGACAGTATAGATATCTAATCCTCTCAGAGGTAATGATTACCAGGACAGTATAGATATCTAATCCTCTCAGAGGTAATGATTACCAGGACAGTATAGATATCTAATCCTCTCAGAGGTAATGATTACCAGGACAGTATAGATATCTAATCCTCTCAGAGGTAATGATTACCAGGACAGTATATATATCTAATCCTCTCAGAGGTAATGATTACCAGGACAGTATATATATCTAATCCTCTCAGAGGTAATGATTACCAGGACAGTATAGATATCTAATCCTCTCAGAGGTAATGATTAGCAGGACAGTATAGATATCTAATCCTCTCAGAGGTAATGATTACCAGGACAGTATAGATATCTAATCCTCTCAGAGGTAATGATTACCAGGACAGTATAGATATCTAATCCTCTCAGAGGTAATGATTACCAGGACAGTATATATATCTAATCCTCTCAGAGGTAATGATTACCAGGACAGTATAGATATCTAATCCTCTCAGAGGTAATGATTACCAGGACAGTATAGATATCTAATCCTCTCAGAGGTAATGATTACCAGGACAGTATAGATATCTAATCCTCTCAGAGGTAATGATTACCAGGACAGTATAGATATCTAATCCTCTCAGAGGTAATGATTACCAGGACAGTATATATATCTAATCCTCTCAGAGGTAATGATTACCAGGACAGTATAGATATCTAATCCTCTCAGAGGTAATGATTACCAGGACAGTATAGATATCTAATCCTCTCAGAGGTAATGATTACCAGGACAGTATATATATCTAATCCTCTCAGAGGTAATGATTACCAGGACAGTATATATATCTAATCCTCTCAGAGGTAATGATTACCAGGACAGTATAGATATCTAATCCTCTCAGAGGTAATGATTACCAGGACAGTATATATATCTAATCCTATCAGAGGTAATGATTAGCAGGACAGTATAGATATCTAATCCTCTCAGAGGTAATGATTACCAGGACAGTATAGATATCTAATCCTCTCAGAGGTAATGATTACCAGGACAGTATAGATATCTAATCCTCTCAGAGGTAATGATTACCAGGACAGTATAGATATCTAATCCTATCAGAGGTAATGATTACCAGGACAGTATATATATCTAATCCTCTCAGAGGTAATGATTACCAGGACAGTATAGATATCTAATCCTCTCAGAGGTAATGATTACCAGGACAGTATAGATATCTAATCCTCTCAGAGGTAATGATTACCAGGACAGTATAGATATCTAATCCTCTCAGAGGTAATGATTACCAGGACAGTATAGATATCTAATCCTCTCAGAGGTAATGATTACCAGGACAGTATAGATATCTAATCCTCTCAGAGGTAATGATTACCAGGACAGTATAGATATCTAATCCTCTCAGAGGTAATGATTACCAGGACAGTATAGATATCTAATCCTCTCAGAGGTAATGATTACCAGGACAGTATAGATATCTAATCCTCTCAGAGGTAATGATTACCAGGACAGTATAGATATCTAATCCTCTCAGAGGTAATGATTACCAGGACCGTATAGATATCTAATCCTCTCAGAGGTAATGATTACCAGGACAGTATAGATATCTAATCCTCTCAGAGGTAATGATTACCAGGACAGTATAGATATCTAATCCTCTCAGAGGTAATGATTACCAGGACAGTATAGATATCTAATCCTCTCAGAGGTAATGATTACCAGGACCGTATAGATATCTAATCCTCTCAGAGGTAATGATTACCAGGACCGTATAGATATCTAATCCTCTCAGAGGTAATGATTACCAGGACAGTATAGATATCTAATCCTCTCAGAGGTAATGATTACCAGGACAGTATAGATATCTAATCCTATCAGAGGTAATGATTACCAGGACAGTATATATATCTAATCCTATCAGAGGTAATGATTACCAGGACAGTATAGATATCTAATCCTCTCAGAGGTAATGATTACCAGGACAGTATAGATATCTAATCCTCTCAGAGGTAATGATTACCAGGACAGTATAGATATCTAATCCTCTCAGAGGTAATGATTACCAGGACAGTATAGATATCTAATCCTCTCAGAGGTAATGATTACCAGGACAGTATAGATATCTAATCCTCTCAGAGGTAATGATTACCAGGACCGTATAGATATCTAATCCTCTCAGAGGTAATGATTACCAGGACCGTATAGATATCTAATCCTCTCAGAGGTAATGATTACCAGGACAGTATAGATATCTAATCCTCTCAGAGGTAATGATTACCAGGACAGTATAGATATCTAATCCTCTCAGAGGTAATGATTACCAGGACCGTATAGATATCTAATCCTCTCAGAGGTAATGATTACCAGGACCGTATAGATATCTAATCCTCTCAGAGGTAATGATTACCAGGACAGTATAGATATCTAATCCTCTCAGAGGTAATGATTACCAGGACCGTATAGATATCTAATCCTCTCAGAGGTAATGATTACCAGGACAGTATAGATATCTAATCCTCTCAGAGGTAATGATTACCAGGACAGTATAGATATCTAATCCTCTCAGAGGTAATGATTACCAGGACAGTATAGATATCTAATCCTCTCAGAGGTAATGATTACCAGGACAGTATAGATATCTAATCCTCTCAGAGGTAATGATTACCAGGACAGTATAGATATCTAATCCTCTCAGAGGTAATGATTACCAGGACAGTATAGATATCTAATCCTATCAGAGGTAATGATTACCAGGACAGTATAGATATCTAATCCTATCAGAGGTAATGATTACCAGGACAGTATAGATATCTAATCCTCTCAGAGGTAATGATTACCAGGACAGTATAGATATCTAATCCTATCAGAGGTAATGATTACCAGGACAGTATAGATATCTAATCCTCTCAGAGGTAATGATTACCAGGACAGTATAGATATCTAATCCTCTCAGAGGTAATGATTACCAGGACAGTATAGATATCTAATCCTCTCAGAGGTAATGATTACCAGGACAGTATAGATATCTAATCCTCTCAGAGGTAATGATTACCAGGACCGTATAGATATCTAATCCTCTCAGAGGTAATGATTACCAGGACAGTATAGATATCTAATCCTCTCAGAGGTAATGATTACCAGGACAGTATAGATATCTAATCCTCTCAGAGGTAATGATTACCAGGACAGTATAGATATCTAATCCTCTCAGAGGTAATGATTACCAGGACAGTATAGATATCTAATCCTCTCAGAGGTAATGATTACCAGGACAGTATAGATATCTAATCCTCTCAGAGGTAATGATTACCAGGACAGTATAGATATCTAATCCTATCAGAGGTAATGATTACCAGGACAGTATAGATATCTAATCCTCTCAGAGGTAATGATTACCAGGACAGTATAGATATCTAATCCTCTCAGAGGTAATGATTACCAGGACAGTATAGATATCTAATCCTCTCAGAGGTAATGATTACCAGGACAGTATAGATATCTAATCCTCTCAGAGGTAATGATTACCAGGACAGTATAGATATCTAATCCTCTCAGAGGTAATGATTACCAGGACAGTATAGATATCTAATCCTCTCAGAGGTAATGATTACCAGGACCGTATAGATATCTAATCCTCTCAGAGGTAATGATTACCAGGACAGTATAGATATCTAATCCTCTCAGAGGTAATGATTACCAGGACAGTATAGATATCTAATCCTCTCAGAGGTAATGATTACCAGGACAGTATAGATATCTAATCCTCTCAGAGGTAATGATTACCAGGACCGTATAGATATCTAATCCTCTCAGAGGTAATGATTACCAGGACCGTATAGATATCTAATCCTCTCAGAGGTAATGATTACCAGGACAGTATAGATATCTAATCCTCTCAGAGGTAATGATTACCAGGACAGTATAGATATCTAATCCTATCAGAGGTAATGATTACCAGGACAGTATATATATCTAATCCTATCAGAGGTAATGATTACCAGGACAGTATAGATATCTAATCCTCTCAGAGGTAATGATTACCAGGACAGTATAGATATCTAATCCTCTCAGAGGTAATGATTACCAGGACAGTATAGATATCTAATCCTCTCAGAGGTAATGATTACCAGGACAGTATAGATATCTAATCCTCTCAGAGGTAATGATTACCAGGACAGTATAGATATCTAATCCTCTCAGAGGTAATGATTACCAGGACCGTATAGATATCTAATCCTCTCAGAGGTAATGATTACCAGGACCGTATAGATATCTAATCCTCTCAGAGGTAATGATTACCAGGACAGTATAGATATCTAATCCTCTCAGAGGTAATGATTACCAGGACAGTATAGATATCTAATCCTCTCAGAGGTAATGATTACCAGGACAGTATAGATATCTAATCCTATCAGAGGTAATGATTACCAGGACAGTATATATATCTAATCCTCTCAGAGGTAATGATTACCAGGACAGTATAGATATCTAATCCTCTCAGAGGTAATGATTACCAGGACAGTATAGATATCTAATCCTCTCAGAGGTAATGATTACCAGGACAGTATAGATATCTAATCCTCTCAGAGGTAATGATTACCAGGACAGTATAGATATCTAATCCTCTCAGAGGTAATGATTACCAGGACAGTATAGATATCTAATCCTCTCAGAGGTAATGATTACCAGGACAGTATAGATATCTAATCCTCTCAGAGGTAATGATTACCAGGACAGTATAGATATCTAATCCTCTCAGAGGTAATGATTACCAGGACAGTATAGATATCTAATCCTCTCAGAGGTAATGATTACCAGGACAGTATAGATATCTAATCCTCTCAGAGGTAATGATTACCAGGACCGTATAGATATCTAATCCTCTCAGAGGTAATGATTACCAGGACAGTATAGATATCTAATCCTCTCAGAGGTAATGATTACCAGGACAGTATAGATATCTAATCCTCTCAGAGGTAATGATTACCAGGACAGTATAGATATCTAATCCTCTCAGAGGTAATGATTACCAGGACCGTATAGATATCTAATCCTCTCAGAGGTAATGATTACCAGGACCGTATAGATATCTAATCCTCTCAGAGGTAATGATTACCAGGACAGTATAGATATCTAATCCTCTCAGAGGTAATGATTACCAGGACAGTATAGATATCTAATCCTATCAGAGGTAATGATTACCAGGACAGTATATATATCTAATCCTATCAGAGGTAATGATTACCAGGACAGTATAGATATCTAATCCTCTCAGAGGTAATGATTACCAGGACAGTATAGATATCTAATCCTCTCAGAGGTAATGATTACCAGGACAGTATAGATATCTAATCCTCTCAGAGGTAATGATTACCAGGACAGTATAGATATCTAATCCTCTCAGAGGTAATGATTACCAGGACAGTATAGATATCTAATCCTCTCAGAGGTAATGATTACCAGGACCGTATAGATATCTAATCCTCTCAGAGGTAATGATTACCAGGACCGTATAGATATCTAATCCTCTCAGAGGTAATGATTACCAGGACAGTATAGATATCTAATCCTCTCAGAGGTAATGATTACCAGGACAGTATAGATATCTAATCCTCTCAGAGGTAATGATTACCAGGACCGTATAGATATCTAATCCTCTCAGAGGTAATGATTACCAGGACCGTATAGATATCTAATCCTCTCAGAGGTAATGATTACCAGGACAGTATAGATATCTAATCCTCTCAGAGGTAATGATTACCAGGACCGTATAGATATCTAATCCTCTCAGAGGTAATGATTACCAGGACAGTATAGATATCTAATCCTCTCAGAGGTAATGATTACCAGGACAGTATAGATATCTAATCCTCTCAGAGGTAATGATTACCAGGACAGTATAGATATCTAATCCTCTCAGAGGTAATGATTACCAGGACAGTATAGATATCTAATCCTCTCAGAGGTAATGATTACCAGGACAGTATAGATATCTAATCCTCTCAGAGGTAATGATTACCAGGACAGTATAGATATCTAATCCTATCAGAGGTAATGATTACCAGGACAGTATAGATATCTAATCCTATCAGAGGTAATGATTACCAGGACAGTATAGATATCTAATCCTCTCAGAGGTAATGATTACCAGGACAGTATAGATATCTAATCCTATCAGAGGTAATGATTACCAGGACAGTATAGATATCTAATCCTCTCAGAGGTAATGATTACCAGGACAGTATAGATATCTAATCCTCTCAGAGGTAATGATTACCAGGACAGTATAGATATCTAATCCTCTCAGAGGTAATGATTACCAGGACAGTATAGATATCTAATCCTCTCAGAGGTAATGATTACCAGGACCGTATAGATATCTAATCCTCTCAGAGGTAATGATTACCAGGACAGTATAGATATCTAATCCTCTCAGAGGTAATGATTACCAGGACAGTATAGATATCTAATCCTCTCAGAGGTAATGATTACCAGGACAGTATAGATATCTAATCCTCTCAGAGGTAATGATTACCAGGACAGTATAGATATCTAATCCTCTCAGAGGTAATGATTACCAGGACAGTATAGATATCTAATCCTCTCAGAGGTAATGATTACCAGGACAGTATAGATATCTAATCCTATCAGAGGTAATGATTACCAGGACAGTATAGATATCTAATCCTCTCAGAGGTAATGATTACCAGGACAGTATAGATATCTAATCCTCTCAGAGGTAATGATTACCAGGACAGTATAGATATCTAATCCTCTCAGAGGTAATGATTACCAGGACAGTATAGATATCTAATCCTCTCAGAGGTAATGATTACCAGGACAGTATAGATATCTAATCCTCTCAGAGGTAATGATTACCAGGACAGTATAGATATCTAATCCTCTCAGAGGTAATGATTACCAGGACCGTATAGATATCTAATCCTCTCAGAGGTAATGATTACCAGGACAGTATAGATATCTAATCCTCTCAGAGGTAATGATTACCAGGACAGTATAGATATCTAATCCTCTCAGAGGTAATGATTACCAGGACAGTATAGATATCTAATCCTCTCAGAGGTAATGATTACCAGGACCGTATAGATATCTAATCCTCTCAGAGGTAATGATTACCAGGACCGTATAGATATCTAATCCTCTCAGAGGTAATGATTACCAGGACAGTATAGATATCTAATCCTCTCAGAGGTAATGATTACCAGGACAGTATAGATATCTAATCCTATCAGAGGTAATGATTACCAGGACAGTATATATATCTAATCCTATCAGAGGTAATGATTACCAGGACAGTATAGATATCTAATCCTCTCAGAGGTAATGATTACCAGGACAGTATAGATATCTAATCCTCTCAGAGGTAATGATTACCAGGACAGTATAGATATCTAATCCTCTCAGAGGTAATGATTACCAGGACAGTATAGATATCTAATCCTCTCAGAGGTAATGATTACCAGGACAGTATAGATATCTAATCCTCTCAGAGGTAATGATTACCAGGACCGTATAGATATCTAATCCTCTCAGAGGTAATGATTACCAGGACCGTATAGATATCTAATCCTCTCAGAGGTAATGATTACCAGGACAGTATAGATATCTAATCCTCTCAGAGGTAATGATTACCAGGACCGTATAGATATCTAATCCTCTCAGAGGTAATGATTACCAGGACCGTATAGATATCTAATCCTCTCAGAGGTAATGATTACCAGGACCGTATAGATATCTAATCCTCTCAGAGGTAATGATTACCAGGACAGTATAGATATCTAATCCTCTCAGAGGTAATGATTACCAGGACCGTATAGATATCTAATCCTCTCAGAGGTAATGATTACCAGGACAGTATAGATATCTAATCCTCTCAGAGGTAATGATTACCAGGACAGTATAGATATCTAATCCTCTCAGAGGTAATGATTACCAGGACAGTATAGATATCTAATCCTCTCAGAGGTAATGATTACCAGGACAGTATAGATATCTAATCCTCTCAGAGGTAATGATTACCAGGACAGTATAGATATCTAATCCTCTCAGAGGTAATGATTACCAGGACAGTATAGATATCTAATCCTATCAGAGGTAATGATTACCAGGACAGTATAGATATCTAATCCTATCAGAGGTAATGATTACCAGGACAGTATAGATATCTAATCCTCTCAGAGGTAATGATTACCAGGACAGTATAGATATCTAATCCTATCAGAGGTAATGATTACCAGGACAGTATAGATATCTAATCCTCTCAGAGGTAATGATTACCAGGACAGTATAGATATCTAATCCTCTCAGAGGTAATGATTACCAGGACAGTATAGATATCTAATCCTCTCAGAGGTAATGATTACCAGGACAGTATAGATATCTAATCCTCTCAGAGGTAATGATTACCAGGACCGTATAGATATCTAATCCTCTCAGAGGTAATGATTACCAGGACAGTATAGATATCTAATCCTCTCAGAGGTAATGATTACCAGGACAGTATAGATATCTAATCCTCTCAGAGGTAATGATTACCAGGACAGTATAGATATCTAATCCTCTCAGAGGTAATGATTACCAGGACAG
>NC_092089.1:6028064-6043064 GCF_045679555.1 Salvelinus alpinus | reverse complement strand
CTGAAACAGAAACTAATTTGCCGCGATTCATATATACGGTGAATATATACAAATAAATGTGATATCTGAGTCTCTCTCACAGACTGACTGTACAATATACACACAATATTATAGTATGTATCTGAGTATGTATCCGGGCAACCGGTGGATGTTGAATAAGGCAGCCCACCGTAACAAAGGGGTTAAATGTGGACGACCCATTTCGGTTGAATGTACTCTGTTGTGCAACGGAGTACGGTACTCAATTTCCCGATCCTGTTTTTATTGAAAACACGGGGCTCTGGAGAGTGCTTCTCAAACACACTAAAAGTTAAAGAGTACGCAATTCCAAAACAGCTCAACGACCAAGGTCTGTGAATTACTTGAACCTGTTCCAAACACACATCCACCCCCCCCCCTGTTCAGATCCAGAGTTAACACATCCACCCCCTAGGAGAGGGGACCCCCCAACGTCAGAGAGCTTTTCGTTAACCAGTCCAACCTCAACACAACAGACCCCCAACGTCAGAGAGCTTCTCGTTAACCAGTCCAACCTCAACACAACAGACCCCGACGTCACAGAGCTTCTCGTTAACCAGTCCAACCTCAACACAACAGACCCCCAACGTCAGAGAGCTTCTCGTTAACCAGTCCAACCTCAACACAACAGACCCCCAACGTCAGAGAGCTTCTCATGAACCAGTCCAACCTCAACACAACAGACCCCAACGTCAGAGAGCTTCTCATGAACCAGTCCAACCTCAACACAACAGACCCCCAACGTCAGAGAGCTTCTCGTTAACCAGTCCAACCTCAACACAACAGACCCCCAACGTCAGAGAGCTTCTCATGAACCAGTCCAACCTCAACACAACAGACCCCCAACGTCAGAGAGCTTCTCATGAACCAGTCCAACCTCAACACAACAGACCCCAACGTCAGAGAGCTTCTCATGAACCAGTCCAACCTCAACACAACAGACCCCCAACGTCAGAGAGCTTCTCATGAACCAGTCCAACCTCAACACAACAGACCCCAACGTCAGAGAGCTTCTCATGAACCAGTCCAACCTCAACACAACAGACCCCCAACGTCAGAGAGCTTCTCGTTAACCAGTCCAACCTCAACACAACAGACCCCCAACGTCAGAGAGCTTCTCATGAACCAGTCCAACCTCAACACAACAGACCCCCAACGTCAGAGAGCTTCTCGTTAACCAGTCCAACCTCAACACAACAGACCCCCAACGTCAGAGAGCTTCTCGTTAACCAGTCCAACCTCAACACAACAGACCCCCAACGTCAGAGAGCTTCTCGTTAACCAGTCCAACCTCAACACAACAGACCCCCAACGTCAGAGAGCTTCTCATGAACCAGTCCAACCTCAACACAACAGACCCCCAACGTCAGAGAGCTTCTCGTTAACCAGTCCAACCTCAACACAACAGACCCCCAACGTCAGAGAGCTTCTCATGAACCAGTCCAACCTCAACACAACAGACCCCCAACGTCAGAGAGCTTCTCGTTAACCAGTCCAACCTCAACACAACAGACCCCCAACGTCAGAGAGCTTCTCATGAACCAGTCCAACCTCAACACAACAGACCCCCAACGTCACATTGAGACAGAGTGACTCAGGGTGACTGTTAAAAGAGGCCTGCAGTAAAAACAAAAGCTCTCTCTCCCCCTCTCTCTCCCCCTCCCCCCCTCCCTCCCTCCCTCCCCCTCCCTCTCCCCCTCTCTCCCTGCAGTAAAAAAAAAAGCTCAGAGTTTAACAGCCAAACACGTTCTACTGTTGCTCTTGAAAACCGATGGGAAAGTTTTTTTACCTCATTAAACCCGGTGGACAAGAGACGGTTTTTCCAGTCGGACGGGACAGCTGGCGAGCACGAGATCAAATCCAATTCCCTGCTTTATAGAGGAACGCTATCCGAGGCACCTTTCAACGGGACGCGACGATTTCTAAGCTGCCAGCCGTCTTTAAGATGCCATGCTAAGCCGTCTTTAAGATGGTATCAGTTAACACAGACTCTTCATTAGGCTACACGATACAGCCATCTTCATCCTCTATCGTCCTCTTCTTCTTCTCTCTCTATAAAAACAGCTTTATGTGGACAAATATTACCTCCTGAGATATGTTGATAGTCAATATAACCTGCTTGTTAATAAAGTTGATTTTTTTTAAAGTGACAGCTCTCAGTCAGTCCGACGTCCCAGCAGCCACCAGAATATCCATTTCTATAATCCGGTCACATATTACATTACTCCTCCTGCTGCCTGTACACATTAGGCCTGGTTCGGTAGGTATATACGGGCCTCTCTATGTCACACAGATCTACGGTAGACGTGACAAACTGGAGACAGTAATATAGACGGGAGAGAAACTTCTAATCACGTGGAATCGGATCCTCGCCGCGCCAGAGGTTGTGGTTGACATTATTAAAAACAGACAATAAATAGATCAAGGAACAGCGAAGGTACATAACAAAAAAACTGTTTCCTGTACGGACCATCAGATCCCTGCTACATCTGCTGGGAACAGAAACCTGATCCGCCTATAACTAGCGATGGATCTATCTTCTCTTCTCTGAGGGGGGGGGGGGGGGGCTAAAGACGAGCTGGATCAGTCAAACAGGAAACAGAAAAAGCCCTCCTCTCTTGTGATTCTCTAAGTGCACATTTGATGTTCTGTGAGAAAGTAGAGTGTATAAATACTACTGTGTTTTACTGTGGCTAAACCCTAGATCCACTTCCCTGGGGAGAGAGGGGGAGAGGATAGGGAGAGAGGGGGAGAGAGGGGGGGATGGGGAGAGAGGGGGAGGGGGAGAGGATAGGGGGAGAGGATAGGGAGAGAGGAGGAGAGGATAGGGAGAGAGGGGGAGAGATGGGGGAGGATAGGGAGAGAGGGGGGAGGATAGGGGAGAGAGGGAGAGAGGATAGGGAGAGAGGGGGAGAGGATAGGGAGAGAGGGGGAGAGAGGGGGGGAGGATAGGGAGAGAGGGGGGGAGGATAGGGAGAGAGGGGGAGAGGATAGGGAGAGAGGGGGAGAAGGCTGGGTTTGGAGCTGGGGGGTAGGCCTGCCTGGGGAAAGTTGGTTTGGCGATGGTTAAAATCTCCCTCCCAACCCCTGTCCTCTGGTCCAATCAGGATCTCAGGGCCTGGTTCATTCCAATATGCATCATGGAATCTACCAGATCCACACCTCTCTGCTGTCTCTACACACCTGGCTGTGTGGTATCTATCAGATCCACACCTCTCTGCTGTCTCTACACACCTGGCTGTGTGGTATCTACCAGATCCACACCTCTCTGCTGTCTCTACACACCTGGCTGTGTGGTATCTACCAGATCCACACCTCTCTGCTGTCTCTACACACCTGGCTGTGTGGTATCTACCAGATCCACACCTCTCTGCTGTCTCTACACACCTGGCTGTGTGGAATCTACCAGACCCACACCTCTCTGCTGTCTCTACACACCTGGCTGGGTGGAATATACCAGATCCAGCAGCAGATGTAGCAGCTCCACACCCCTGTCTGTCTATGAGGGTTACAAGCCTGCTGTCTGTCTGTCTGCCTGCCTGTCTATGAGGGTTACAAGCCTGCTGTCTGTCTGCCTGCCTGCCTGTCTATGAGGGTTACAAGCCTGCTGTCTGTCTGTCTGCCTGTCTGTCTATGAGGGTTACAAGCCTGCTGTCTGTCTGTCTGCCTGTCTGTCTATGAGGGTTACAAGCCTGCTGTCTGTCTGCCTCCCTGCCTGTCTATGAGGGTTACAAGCCTGCTGTCTGTCTGTCTATGAGGGTTACAAGCCTGCTGTCTGTCTGTCTGCCTGTCTGTCTATGAGGGTTACAATCCTGCTGTCTGTCTGTCTGCCTGTCTGTCTATGAGGGTTACAAGCCTGCTGTCTGTCTGCCTGCCTGCGACTGACTGTCACATTGATCTGCTGCTGGCACCAGGTCCAGTATGACACAGATGCGTTACAGCTGAGGACATCTACAACACACACACACACACACACACACACACACACACACACACACACACACACACACACACACACACACACACACACACACACACACACACACACACACACACACCCTCCCTCCCTCCCTCCCTCCCTCACATATCTACCAGTCATGTCCTTTACCTCACATATCTACTAGTCATGTCCTTTACCTCACATATCTACTAGTCATGTCCTTTACCTCACATATCTACTAGTCATGTCCTTTACCTCACATATCTACTAGTCATGTCCTTTACCTCACATATCTACCAGTCATGTCCTTTACCTCACATATCTACCAGTCATGACCTTTACCTCACATATCTACCAGTCATGTCCTTTACCTCACATATCTACTAGTCATGTCCTTTACCTCACATATCTACCAGTCATGTCCTTTACCTCACATATCTACCAGTCATGTCCTTTACCTCACATATCTACTAGTCATGTCCTTTACCTCACATATCTACCAGTCATGTCCTTTACCTCACATATCTACTAGTCATGTCCTTTACCTCACATATCTACCAGTCATGTCCTTTACCTCACATATCTACTAGTCATGTCCTTTACCTCACATATCTACCAGTCACGTCCTTTACCTCACATATCTACTAGTCATGTCCTTTACCTCACATATCTACCAGTCATGTCCTTTACCTCACATATCTACTAGTCATGTCCTTTACCTCACATATCTACTAGTCATGTCCTTTACCTCACATATCTACCAGTCATGTCCTTTACCTCACATATCTACTAGTCATGTCCTTTACCTCACATATCTACTAGTCATGTCCTTTACCTCACATATCTACTAGTCATGTCCTTTACCTCACATATCTACCAGTCACGTCCTTTACCTCACATATCTACCAGTCATGTCCTTTACCTCACATATCTACTAGTCATGTCCTTTACCTCACATATCTACTAGTCATGTCCTTTACCTCACATATCTCCCAGTCATGTCCTTTACCTCACATATCTACCAGTCATGTCCTTTACCTCACATATCTACCAGTCATGTCCTTTACCTCACATATCTACCAGTCATATCCTTTACCTCACATATCTACCAGTCATGTCCTTTACCTCACATATCTACCAGTCATGTCCTTTACCTCACATATCTACCAGTCATGTCCTTTACCTCACATATCTACCAGTCATGTCCTTTACCTCACATATCTACTAGTCATGTCCTTTACCTCACATATCTACTAGTCATGTCCTTTACCTCACATATCTACTAGTCATGTCCTTTACCTCACATATCTACCAGTCATGTCCTTTACCTCACATATCTACCAGTCATGTCCTTTACCTCACATATCTACCAGTCATGTCCTTTACCTCACATATCTACTAGTCATGTCCTTTACCTCACATATCTACCAGTCATGTCCTTTACCTCACATATCTACCAGTCATGTCCTTTACCTCACATATCTACCAGTCATGACCTTTACCTCACATATCTACCAGTCATGTCCTTTACCTCACATATCTACTAGTCATGTCCTTTACCTCACATATCTACCAGTCATGTCCTTTACCTCACATATCTACTAGTCATGTCCTTTACCTCGAATATCTACCAGTCATGTCCTTTACCTCACATATCTACTAGTCATGTCCTTTACCTCACATATCTACCAATCATGTCCTTTACCTCACATATCTACTAGTCATGTCCTTTACCTCACATATCTACCAGTCACGTCCTTTACCTCACATATCTACTAGTCATGTCCTTTACCTCACATATCTACCAGTCATGTCCTTTACCTCACATATCTACTAGTCATGTCCTTTACCTCACATATCTACTAGTCATGTCCTTTACCTCACATATCTACCAGTCATGTCCTTTACCTCACATATCTACTAGTCATGTCCTTTACCTCACATATCTACTAGTCATGTCCTTTACCTCACATATCTACCAGTCACGTCCTTTACCTCACATATCTACCAGTCATGTCCTTTACCTCACATATCTACTAGTCATGTCCTTTACCTCACATATCTACTAGTCATGTCCTTTACCTCACATATCTACCAGTCACGTCCTTTACCTCACATATCTACTAGTCATGTCCTTTACCTCACATATCTACCAGTCATATCCTTTACCTCACATATCTACTAGTCATGTCCTTTACCTCACATATCTACTAGTCATGTCCTTTACCTCACATATCTCCCAGTCATGTCCTTTACCTCACATATCTACCAGTCATGTCCTTTACCTCACATATCTACCAGTCATGTCCTTTACCTCACATATCTACCAGTCATATCCTTTACCTCACATATCTACCAGTCATGTCCTTTACCTCACATATCTACCAGTCATGTCCTTTACCTCACATATCTACCAGTCATGTCCTTTACCTCACATATCTACCAGTCATGTCCTTTACCTCACATATCTACTAGTCATGTCCTTTACCTCACATATCTACTAGTCATGTCCTTTACCTCACATATCTACTAGTCATGTCCTTTACCTCACATATCTACCAGTCATGTCCTTTACCTCACATATCTACCAGTCATGTCCTTTACCTCACATATCTACTAGTCATGTCCTTTACCTCACATATCTACCAGTCATGTCCTTTACCTCACATATCTACCAGTCATGTCCTTTACCTCACATATCTACCAGTCATGTCCTTTACCTCACATATCTACCAGTCATGACCTTTACCTCACATATCTACCAGTCATGTCCTTTACCTCACATATCTACTAGTCATGTCCTTTACCTCACATATCTACCAGTCATGTCCTTTACCTCACATATCTACCAGTCATGTCCTTTACCTCACATATCTACTAGTCATGTCCTTTACCTCGAATATCTACCAGTCATGTCCTTTACCTCACATATCTACTAGTCATGTCCTTTACCTCACATATCTACCAATCATGTCCTTTACCTCACATATCTACTAGTCATGTCCTTTACCTCACATATCTACCAGTCACGTCCTTTACCTCACATATCTACTAGTCATGTCCTTTACCTCACATATCTACCAGTCATGTCCTTTACCTCACATATCTACTAGTCATGTCCTTTACCTCACATATCTACTAGTCATGTCCTTTACCTCACATATCTACCAGTCATGTCCTTTACCTCACATATCTACTAGTCATGTCCTTTACCTCACATATCTACTAGTCATGTCCTTTACCTCACATATCTACCAGTCACGTCCTTTACCTCACATATCTACCAGTCATGTCCTTTACCTCACATATCTACTAGTCATGTCCTTTACCTCACATATCTACTAGTCATGTCCTTTACCTCACATATCTCCCAGTCATGTCCTTTACCTCACATATCTACCAGTCATGTCCTTTACCTCACATATCTACCAGTCATGTCCTTTACCTCACATATCTACCAGTCATGTCCTTTACCTCACATATCTACCAGTCATGTCCTTTACCTCACATATCTACCAGTCATGTCCTTTACCTCACATATCTACCAGTCATGTCCTTTACCTCACATATCTACCAGTCATGTCCTTTACCTCACATATCTACCAGTCATGACCTTTACCTCACATATCTACTAGTCATGTCCTTTACCTCACATATCTAATAGTCATGTCCTTTACCTCACATATCTACCAGTCATGTCCTTTACCTCACATATCTACCAGTCATGTCCTTTACCTCACATATCTACTAGTCATGTCCTTTACCTCACATATCTACCAGTCATGTCCTTTACCTCACATATCTACTAGTCATGTCCTTTACCTCACATATCTACCAGTCATGTCCTTTACCTCACATATCTACTAGTCATGTCCTTTACCTCACATATCTACCAGTCACGTCCTTTACCTCACATATCTACTAGTCATGTCCTTTACCTCACATATCTACCAGTCATGTCCTTTACCTCACATATCTACTAGTCATGTCCTTTACCTCACATATCTACTAGTCATGTCCTTTACCTCACATATCTACCAGTCATGTCCTTTACCTCACATATCTACCAGTCATGTCCTTTACCTCACATATCTACTAGTCATGTCCTTTACCTCACATATCTACTAGTCATGTCCTTTACCTCACATATCTACCAGTCACGTCCTTTACCTCACATATCTACCAGTCATGTCCTTTACCTCACATATCTACTAGTCATGTCCTTTACCTCACATATCTACTAGTCATGTCCTTTACCTCACATATCTACCAGTCATGTCCTTTACCTCACATATCTACCAGTCATGTCCTTTACCTCACATATCTACCAGTCATGTCCTTTACCTCACATATCTACCAGTCATGTCCTTTACCTCACATATCTACCAGTCATGTCCTTTACCTCACATATCTACCAGTCATGTCCTTTACCTCACATATCTACCAGTCATGTCCTTTACCTCACATATCTACCAGTCATGTCCTTTACCTCACATATCTACTAGTCATGTCCTTTACCTCACATATCTACCAGTCATGTCCTTTACCTCACATATCTACTAGTCATGTCCTTTACCTCACATATCTACCAGTCATGTCCTTTACCTCACATATCTACTAGTCATGTCCTTTACCTCACATATCTACTAGTCATGTCCTTTACCTCACATATCTACCAGTCATGTCCTTTACCTCACATATCTATCAGTCATGTCCTTTACCTCACATATCTACCAGTCATGTCCTTTACCTCACATATCTACTAGTCATGTCCTTTACCTCACATATCTACCAGTCATGTCCTTTACCTCACATATCTACTAGTCATGTCCTTTACCTCACATATCTACCAATCATGTCCTTTACCTCACATATCTACTAGTCATGTCCTTTACCTCACATATCTACCAGTCACGTCCTTTACCTCACATATCTACTAGTCATGTCCTTTACCTCACATATCTACCAGTCATGTCCTTTACCTCACATATCTACTAGTCATGTCCTTTACCTCACATATCTACTAGTCATGTCCTTTACCTCACATATCTACCAGTCATGTCCTTTACCTCACATATCTACTAGTCATGTCCTTTACCTCACATATCTACTAGTCATGTCCTTTACCTCACATATCTACCAGTCACGTCCTTTACCTCACATATCTACCAGTCATGTCCTTTACCTCACATATCTACTAGTCATGTCCTTTACCTCACATATCTACTAGTCATGTCCTTTACCTCACATATCTCCCAGTCATGTCCTTTACCTCACATATCTACCAGTCATGTCCTTTACCTCACATATCTACCAGTCATGTCCTTTACCTCACATATCTACCAGTCATGTCCTTTACCTCACATATCTACCAGTCATGTCCTTTACCTCACATATCTACCAGTCATGTCCTTTACCTCACATATCTACCAGTCATGTCCTTTACCTCACATATCTACCAGTCATGTCCTTTACCTCACATATCTACCAGTCATGACCTTTACCTCACATATCTACTAGTCATGTCCTTTACCTCACATATCTAATAGTCATGTCCTTTACCTCACATATCTACCAGTCATGTCCTTTACCTCACATATCTACCAGTCATGTCCTTTACCTCACATATCTACTAGTCATGTCCTTTACCTCACATATCTACCAGTCATGTCCTTTACCTCACATATCTACTAGTCATGTCCTTTACCTCACATATCTACCAGTCATGTCCTTTACCTCACATATCTACTAGTCATGTCCTTTACCTCACATATCTACCAGTCACGTCCTTTACCTCACATATCTACTAGTCATGTCCTTTACCTCACATATCTACCAGTCATGTCCTTTACCTCACATATCTACTAGTCATGTCCTTTACCTCACATATCTACCAGTCATGTCCTTTACCTCACATATCTACCAGTCATGTCCTTTACCTCACATATCTACCAGTCATGACCTTTACCTCACATATCTACCAGTCATGTCCTTTACCTCACATATCTACTAGTCATGTCCTTTACCTCACATATCTACCAGTCATGTCCTTTACCTCACATATCTACCAGTCATGTCCTTTACCTCACATATCTACTAGTCATGTCCTTTACCTCGAATATCTACCAGTCATGTCCTTTACCTCACATATCTACTAGTCATGTCCTTTACCTCACATATCTACCAATCATGTCCTTTACCTCACATATCTACTAGTCATGTCCTTTACCTCACATATCTACCAGTCACGTCCTTTACCTCACATATCTACTAGTCATGTCCTTTACCTCACATATCTACCAGTCATGTCCTTTACCTCACATATCTACTAGTCATGTCCTTTACCTCACATATCTACTAGTCATGTCCTTTACCTCACATATCTACCAGTCATGTCCTTTACCTCACATATCTACTAGTCATGTCCTTTACCTCACATATCTACTAGTCATGTCCTTTACCTCACATATCTACCAGTCACGTCCTTTACCTCACATATCTACCAGTCATGTCCTTTACCTCACATATCTACTAGTCATGTCCTTTACCTCACATATCTACTAGTCATGTCCTTTACCTCACATATCTCCCAGTCATGTCCTTTACCTCACATATCTACCAGTCATGTCCTTTACCTCACATATCTACCAGTCATGTCCTTTACCTCACATATCTACCAGTCATGTCCTTTACCTCACATATCTACCAGTCATGTCCTTTACCTCACATATCTACCAGTCATGTCCTTTACCTCACATATCTACCAGTCATGTCCTTTACCTCACATATCTACCAGTCATGTCCTTTACCTCACATATCTACCAGTCATGACCTTTACCTCACATATCTATTAGTCATGTCCTTTACCTCACATATCTAATAGTCATGTCCTTTACCTCACATATCTACCAGTCATGTCCTTTACCTCACATATCTACCAGTCATGTCCTTTACCTCACATATCTACTAGTCATGTCCTTTACCTCACATATCTACCAGTCATGTCCTTTACCTCACATATCTACTAGTCATGTCCTTTACCTCACATATCTACCAGTCATGTCCTTTACCTCACATATCTACTAGTCATGTCCTTTACCTCACATATCTACCAGTCACGTCCTTTACCTCACATATCTACTAGTCATGTCCTTTACCTCACATATCTACCAGTCATGTCCTTTACCTCACATATCTACTAGTCATGTCCTTTACCTCACATATCTACTAGTCATGTCCTTTACCTCACATATCTACCAGTCATGTCCTTTACCTCACATATCTACCAGTCATGTCCTTTACCTCACATATCTACTAGTCATGTCCTTTACCTCACATATCTACTAGTCATGTCCTTTACCTCACATATCTACCAGTCACGTCCTTTACCTCACATATCTACCAGTCATGTCCTTTACCTCACATATCTACTAGTCATGTCCTTTACCTCACATATCTACTAGTCATGTCCTTTACCTCACATATCTACCAGTCATGTCCTTTACCTCACATATCTACCAGTCATGTCCTTTACCTCACATATCTACCAGTCATGTCCTTTACCTCACATATCTACCAGTCATGTCCTTTACCTCACATATCTACCAGTCATGTCCTTTACCTCACATATCTACCAGTCATGTCCTTTACCTCACATATCTACCAGTCATGTCCTTTACCTCACATATCTACCAGTCATGTCCTTTACCTCACATATCTACTAGTCATGTCCTTTACCTCACATATCTACCAGTCATGTCCTTTACCTCACATATCTACTAGTCATGTCCTTTACCTCACATATCTACCAGTCATGTCCTTTACCTCACATATCTACTAGTCATGTCCTTTACCTCACATATCTACTAGTCATGTCCTTTACCTCACATATCTACCAGTCATGTCCTTTACCTCACATATCTATCAGTCATGTCCTTTACCTCACATATCTACCAGTCATGTCCTTTACCTCACATATCTACTAGTCATGTCCTTTACCTCACATATCTACCAGTCATGTCCTTTACCTCACATATCTACTAGTCATGTCCTTTACCTCACATATCTACGAACCTAAAGGTCTATATCAACCACACCAGTCATGGCTGAGGCAGGGAGGAAGGCCAGGGGGGGGGAGATGATCTTGGCAGGTGTCATCACTCCAGTTTCACCATGTTTTCACGGGTGGCCCTTCACACAGCCTCCTGGCTACCAGACCAGGTCAGACCAGGCCAGAGCAGGCATGATGAGGAACAGGGAGAGACCAGGGAGGGAGGGAGGGAGGGAGGGAGGTGCTGAGTCCGATCCAAGTCGCTGGATATTTACTTAGCTGATCCAATAATGGGGAGGCAGCTAGCTTTTATCACGTCCCAAAGAGCTTCTAGAGACCTGGGCTTAATGACTGTGATGGAGCAATGGCAGAACCAGGACCTGGACACGACGGCTTTAATACAGCACCAAAACAAGAACCAGAACCTGGACACTACGGCTTTAATACAGCACCAAAACAAGAACCAGAACCTGGACACTACGGCTTTAATACAGCACCAAAACAAGAACCAAAACCTGGACACTACGGCTTTAATACAGCACCAAAACAAGAACCAGAACCTGGACACTACGGCTTTAATACAGCACCAAAACAAGAACCAGAACCTGGACACTACGGCTTTAATACAGCACCAAAACAAGAACCAGAACCTGGACACTACGGCTTTAATACAGCACCATAACAAGAACCAGAACCTGGACACGGCGGCTTAGGTAGCCTAGTGGTTAGAGGGGGGAGGCAGGTAGCCTAGTGGTTAGAGGGGGGGAGGCAGGTAGCCTAGTGGTTAGAGGGGGGGAGGCAGGTAGCCTAGTGGTTAGAGGGGGGGAGGCAGGTAACCTAGTGGTTAGAGGGGGGGAGGCAGGTAGCCTAGTGGTTAGAGGGGGGGAGGCAGGTAGCCTAGTGGTTAGAGGGGGGGAGGCAGGTAACCTAGTGGTTAGAGGGGGGGAGGCAGGTAGCCTAGTGGTTAGAGGGGGGGAGGCAGGTAACCTAGTGGTTAGAGGGGGGGAGGCAGGTAGCCTAGTGGTTAGAGGGGGGGAGGCAGGTAACCTAGTGGTTAGAGGGGGGAGGCAGGTAGCCTAGTGGTTAGAGGGGGGGAGGCAGGTAGCCTAGTGGTTAGAGGGGGGGAGGCAGGTAACCTAGTGGTTAGAGGGGGGGAGGCAGGTAGCCTAGTGGTTAGAGGGGGGGAGGCAGGTAACCTAGTGGTTAGAGGGGGGAGGCAGGTAGCCTAGTGGTTAGAGGGGGGAGGCAGGTAGCCTAGTGGTTAGAGCAGGTAGCCTAGTGGTTAGAGGGGGGAGGCAGGTAGCCTAGTGGTTAGAGGGGGGGAGGCAGGTAGCCTAGTGGTTAGAGGGGGGGAGGCAGGTAGCCTAGTGGTTAGAGGGGGGAGGCAGGTAACCTAGTGGTTGAGGGGGGAGGCAGGTAGCCTAGTGGTTAGAGGGGGGAGGCAGGTAGCCTAGTGGTTAGAGGGGGGAGGCAGGTAGCCTAGTGGTTAGAGGGGGGAGGCAGGTAGTCTAGTGGTTAGAGGAGGGAGGCAGGTAGCCTAGTGGTTAGAGGGGGGAGGCAGGTAGCCTAGTGGTTAGAGGGGGGGAGGCAGGTAGCCTAGTGGTTAGAGGGGGGAGGCAGGTAGTCTAGTGGTTAGAGGGGGGAGGCAGGTAACCTAGTGGTTAGAGGGGGGAGGCAGGTAGTCTAGTGGTTAGAGGGGGGAGGCAGGTAGTCTAGTGGTTAGAGGGGGGAGGCAGGTAGTCTAGTGGTTAGAGGGGGGGAGGCAGGTAACCTAGTGGTTAGAGGGGGGAGGCAGGTAGTCTAGTGGTTAGAGGGGGGAGGCAGGTAGTCTAGTGGTTAGAGGGGGGAGGGGGGAGGTAGGTAGCCTAGTGGTTAGAGCAGGTAGCCTAGTATTTAGAGGGGGGAGGCAGGTAGTCTAGTGGTTAGAGGGGGGAGGCAGGTAGCCTAGTGGTTAGAGGGGGGAGGCAGGTAGCCTAGTGGTTAGAGGGGGGAGGCAGGTAGCCTAGTGGTTAGAGGGGGGAGGCAGGTAGCCTAGTGGTTAGAGGGGGGAGGCAGGTAGCCTAGTGGTTAGAGGGGGGAGGCAGGTAGCCTAGTGGTTAGAGGGGGGAGTCAGGTAGCCTAGTGGTTAGAGGGGGGAGGCAGGTAGCCTAGTGGTTAGAGGGGGGTGGCAGGTAGCCTAGTGGTTAGAGGGGGGAGGTAGGTAGCCTAGTGGTTAGAGGGGGGAGGCAGGTAGCCTAGTGGTTAGAGGGCGGAGGCAGGTAGCCTAGTGGTTAGAGGGGGGAGGCAGGTAGCCTAGTGGTTAGAGGGGGGAGGCAGGTAGCCTAGTGGTTAGAGGGGGGAGGCAGGTAGCCTAGTGGTTAGAGGGGGGAGACAGGGTATTCTAGTGGTTAGAGGGGGGAGGCAGGTAACCTAGTGGTTAGAGGGGGGAGGCAGGTAGCCTAGTGGTTAGAGGCGGGAGGCAGGTAGCCTAGTGGTTAGAGGGGGGAGGCAGGTAGCCTAGTGGTTAGAGGGGGGAGACAGGGTATTCTAGTGGTTAGAGCAGGTAGCCTAGTGGTTAGAGGGGGGAGGCAGGTAGCCTAGTGGTTAGAGGGGGGAGGCAGGTAGCCTAGTGGTTAGAGGGGGGAGGCAGGTAGCCTAGTGGTTAGAGGGGGGGAGGCAGGTAGCCTAGTGGTTAGAGGGGGGAGGCAGGTAGCCTAGTGGTTAGAGCATTGGACTAGTAATCGAAAGGTTGCTGGATCGAATCCCCGAGCTGACAAGGTAAGAATCTGTCGTTCTGCCCCTGAACAAGGCAGTTAACCCACTGTTCCCCGGTAGGCCGTCATTGTAAATAAGAATTTGTTCTTAACCGACTTGCCTCGTTAAATAAAGATACAATTTTTAAAAAATATTTAAAAAATTCAGGCCTGTCTGGATAAGTCACCCACATCAAATACCATTTCACTGCTGTTTCTACGGCAACGGCCCACTTTATTCATCAGTTATGTGTTGGTCC
>NC_092089.1:6011963-6027964 GCF_045679555.1 Salvelinus alpinus | reverse complement strand
GAGAGAGACAGAGAGAGACAGAGAGACAGAGAGAGACAGAGAGAGACAGAGAGAGAGAGAGACAGGGCCTGGCTAGGTTACAGAGAGCTGGTAGTCCCATCCACCACACTACCAGGTGTGAAACAGGGAAGAGACTCAGGTGGTACAGAACAGACCTAACCCTCTACTAAACAGAGAGAGAGGCTATAGTATATTGCATATATGCATATTCACTTTAACCATACCTACATGTACATACTACCTCAATCAGCCTGACTAACAGGTGTCTGTATATAGCCTCGCTACTCTTTTTTCAAATGTCTTTTTACTGTTGTTTTATTTATTTCTTTACACACAGACCTTTTTTTTTCTCGCACTATTGGGTATAAGCATTTCACCTGTTGTATTCCGGTCTTGTCTTGTCTTGTCCGTCCGCCCGCCTGTCTGCCTGTCTGTGTGTGTGTGTGTGTGTGTGTGTGTGTGTGTGTGTGTGTGTGTGTGTGTGTGTGTGTGTGTGTGTGTGTGTGTGTGTACCTGTGGTGACTTGTGGCTCCTCCAGCTGTACTGGTGGCTGTGTGTGTGTGTGTGTGTGTGTGTGTGTACCTGTGGTGACTTGTGGCTCCTCCAGCTGTACTGGTGGCTGTGTGTGTGTGTGTGTGTGTGTGTGTGTGTGTGTGTGTGTGTGTGTGTGTGTGTGTGTACCTGTGGTGACTTGTGGCTCCTCCAGCTGTACTGGTGGCTGTGTGAGGAGGGCAGCAGGACGTTCTCATCGGTGTCCACCTGGCCAAACATCAGGGTCTCATGGGTGTCATTACAGAGCACATGGTGACTGATCAGCAACTCCTCCGCACCTTCATCCCCGTTCTAGAGAGAGGAGGGAGGGAGGGTGGGAGGGGGAGGGAGGGAGAGAGAGGGAGAGAGAGACAGAGAGAGGGAGAGAGAGAGAGACAGACAGACAGACAGAGAGAGAGAGAGAGAGAGAGGGAGGGAGGGAGGGAGGGAGGGAGGGAGGGAGGGAGGGAGGGAGGGAGGGAAGGGAGAGGGGGAGAGAGAGAGAGAGCGAGAGCGAGAGACGGCGAGAGAGAGAGAGAGAGCGAGAGACGGAGAGAGGGAGGGAGGGAGGGAGGGAGGGAGGGAGGGAGGGAGGGAGGGAGGGAGGGAGGGAGGGAGGGAGGGAGAGAGAGGGAGGGAAGGGGAGAGGGAGGGAAGGAGAGAGAGAGAGAGAGGGGGAGAGAGGGAGAGAGAGGGAGGGGAGGGGAGGGGAGGGGAGGGGGAGAGAGAGGGAGGGGAGGGGCGGGGAGAGGGAGAGAGAGGGAGGGGAGGGGAGAGGGAGAGAGAGGGAGGGAGGGGAGGGGAGGGGAGAGGGAGGGAAGGAGAGAGAGAGAGAGAGAAAGTCAGGCGGGGAGAAACATGTTCAGTACTGTGTGTACATGGGGCTCCCCTCGTATATCAATGAACTGTAGATGTTGTGGTCGGCCGTCACCTCCTGGCTTGTGGGAGAGTGACATCATATCTGGAAGGACCACAGCCTCCTGACCACAGCCTCTGTTGGGGGTGCTAACCATGTCAAGGCCTGACCAGCCCCAGCTCTTAATTGGTCTTAATTGGTCTTAATTGGCCACTGATCATTTCAGGGCTGAACCAGTTCAAGTTTTCAGATCCACTTTACTAGTTTATATTTATTTTATCAAAACATGTATATTTCTTAAGTATCCTAAGAGCCATGTCATATAAGATGTTGGGTCAGAGGTCAGGTTGGGTTTAAATACAGGCACCATGTAAACAGTAGTAATGGGTCAGAGGTCAGGTTGGGTTTAAATACAGGCCCCATGTAAACAGTAGTAATGGGTCAGAGGTCAGGTTGGGTTTAAATACAGGCCCCATGTAAACAGTAGTAATGGGTCAGAGGTCAGGTTGGGTTTAAATACAGGCCCCATGTAAACAGTAGTAGTGGGTCAGAGGTCAGGTTGGGTTTAAATACAGGCCCCATGTAAACAGTAGTAGTGGGTCAGAGGTCAGGTTGGGTTTAAATACAGGCACCATGTAAACAGTAGTAGTGGGTCAGAGGTCAGGTTGGGTTTAAATACAGGCCCCATGTAAACAGTAGTAATGGGTCAGAGGTCAGGTTGGGTTTAAATACAGGCCCCATGTAAACAGTAGTAGTGGGTCAGAGGTCAGGTTGGGTTTAAATACAGGCACCATGTAAACAGTAGTAGTGGGTCAGAGGTCAGGTTGGGTTTAAATACAGGCCCCATGTAAACAGTAGTAATGGGTCAGAGGTCAGGTTGGGTTTAAATACAGGCCCCATGTAAACAGTAGTAGTGGGTCAGAGGTCAGGTTGGGTTTAAATACAGGCCCCATGTAAACAGTAGTAGTGGGTCAGAGGTCAGGTTGGGTTTAAATACAGGCACCATGTAAACAGTAGTAGTGGGTCAGAGGTCAGGTTGGGTTTAAATACAGGCCCCATGTAAACAGTAGTAATGGGTCAGAGGTCAGGTTGGGTTTAAATACAGGCACCATGTAAACAGTAGTAGTGGGTCAGAGGTCAGGTTGGGTTTAAATACAGGCCCCATGTAAACAGTAGTAGTGGGTCAGAGGTCAGGTTGGGTTTAAATACAGGCACCATGTAAACAGTAGTAGTGGGTCAGAGGTCAGGTTGGGTTTAAATACAGGCACCATGTAAACAGTAGTAGTGGGTCAGAGGTCAGGTTGGGTTGGGTTTAAATACAGGCACCATGTAAACAGTAGTAGTGGGTCAGAGGTCAGGTTGGGTTTAAATACAGGCACCATGTAAACAGTAGTAGTGGGTCAGAGGTCAGGTTGGGTTTAAATACAGGCACCATGTAAACAGTAGTAGTGGGTCAGAGGTCAGGTTGGGTTTAAATACAGGCCCCATGTAAACAGTAGTAGTGGGTCAGAGGTCAGGTTGGGTTGGGTTTAAATACAGGCACCATGTAAACAGTAGTAGTGGGTCAGAGGTCAGGTTGGGTTGGGTTTAAATACAGGCCCCATGTAAACAGTAGTAGTGGGTCAGAGGTCAGGTTGGGTTTAAATACAGGCCCCATGTAAACAGTAGTAGTGGGTCAGAGGTCAGGTTGGCAGGGTGTTTTCCAGCAGCCTGCATTGTGGGAGGACCTACTGTCAACCAATCAGCAGGGTGTTTTCCTGCAGCCTGCATTGTGGGAGGATCTACTGTCAACCAATCAGCAGGGTGTTTTCCTGCAGCCTGCATTGTGGGAGGATCTACTGTCAACCAATCAGCAGGGTGTTTTCCTGCAGCCTGCATTGTGGGAGGATCTACTGTCAACCAATCAGCAGGGTGTTTTATATTTGACCCACTCGAACGTGACCAAAGACATGACTGAAACAGAAACTAATTTGCCGCGATTCATATATACGGTGAATATATACAAATAAATGTGATATCTGAGTCTCTCTCACAGACTGACTGTACAATATACACACAATATTATAGTATGTATCTGAGTATGTATCCGGGCAACCGGTGGATGTTGAATAAGGCAGCCCACCGTAACAAAGGGGTTAAATGTGGACGACCCATTTCGGTTGAATGTACTCTGTTGTGCAACGGAGTACGGTACTCAATTTCCCGATCCTGTTTTTATTGAAAACACGGGGCTCTGGAGAGTGCTTCTCAAACACACTAAAAGTTAAAGAGTACGCAATTCCAAAACAGCTCAACGACCAAGGTCTGTGAATTACTTGAACCTGTTCCAAACACACATCCACCCCCCCCCCTGTTCAGATCCAGAGTTAACACATCCACCCCCTAGGAGAGGGGACCCCCCAACGTCAGAGAGCTTTTCGTTAACCAGTCCAACCTCAACACAACAGACCCCCAACGTCAGAGAGCTTCTCGTTAACCAGTCCAACCTCAACACAACAGACCCCGACGTCACAGAGCTTCTCGTTAACCAGTCCAACCTCAACACAACAGACCCCCAACGTCAGAGAGCTTCTCGTTAACCAGTCCAACCTCAACACAACAGACCCCCAACGTCAGAGAGCTTCTCATGAACCAGTCCAACCTCAACACAACAGACCCCAACGTCAGAGAGCTTCTCATGAACCAGTCCAACCTCAACACAACAGACCCCCAACGTCAGAGAGCTTCTCGTTAACCAGTCCAACCTCAACACAACAGACCCCCAACGTCAGAGAGCTTCTCATGAACCAGTCCAACCTCAACACAACAGACCCCCAACGTCAGAGAGCTTCTCATGAACCAGTCCAACCTCAACACAACAGACCCCAACGTCAGAGAGCTTCTCATGAACCAGTCCAACCTCAACACAACAGACCCCCAACGTCAGAGAGCTTCTCATGAACCAGTCCAACCTCAACACAACAGACCCCAACGTCAGAGAGCTTCTCATGAACCAGTCCAACCTCAACACAACAGACCCCCAACGTCAGAGAGCTTCTCGTTAACCAGTCCAACCTCAACACAACAGACCCCCAACGTCAGAGAGCTTCTCATGAACCAGTCCAACCTCAACACAACAGACCCCCAACGTCAGAGAGCTTCTCGTTAACCAGTCCAACCTCAACACAACAGACCCCCAACGTCAGAGAGCTTCTCGTTAACCAGTCCAACCTCAACACAACAGACCCCCAACGTCAGAGAGCTTCTCGTTAACCAGTCCAACCTCAACACAACAGACCCCCAACGTCAGAGAGCTTCTCATGAACCAGTCCAACCTCAACACAACAGACCCCCAACGTCAGAGAGCTTCTCGTTAACCAGTCCAACCTCAACACAACAGACCCCCAACGTCAGAGAGCTTCTCATGAACCAGTCCAACCTCAACACAACAGACCCCCAACGTCAGAGAGCTTCTCGTTAACCAGTCCAACCTCAACACAACAGACCCCCAACGTCAGAGAGCTTCTCATGAACCAGTCCAACCTCAACACAACAGACCCCCAACGTCACATTGAGACAGAGTGACTCAGGGTGACTGTTAAAAGAGGCCTGCAGTAAAAACAAAAGCTCTCTCTCCCCCTCTCTCTCCCTCCCTCCCTCCCTCCCTCCCCCTCTCTCTCCCCCCTTTCCCTCCCTCTCCCCCTCTCTCCCTGCAGTAAAAAAAAAAGCTCAGAGTTTAACAGCCAAACACGTTCTACTGTTGCTCTTGAAAACCGATGGGAAAGTTTTTTACCTCATTAAACCCGGTGGACAAGAGACGGTTTTTCCAGTCGGACGGGACAGCTGGCGAGCACGAGATCAAATCCAATTCCCTGCTTTATAGAGGAACGCTATCCGAGGCACCTTTCAACGGGACGCGACGATTTCTAAGCTGCCAGCCGTCTTTAAGATGCCATGCTAAGCCGTCTTTAAGATGGTATCAGTTAACACAGACTCTTCATTAGGCTACACGATACAGCCATCTTCATCCTCTATCGTCCTCTTCTTCTTCTCTCTCTATAAAAACAGCTTTATGTGGACAAATATTACCTCCTGAGATATGTTGATAGTCAATATAACCTGCTTGTTAATAAAGTTGATTTTTTTTAAAGTGACAGCTCTCAGTCAGTCCGACGTCCCAGCAGACACCAGAATATCCATTTCTATAATCCGGTCACATATTACATTACTCCTCCTGCTGCCTGTACACATTAGGCCTGGTTCGGTAGGTATATACGGGCCTCTCTATGTCACACAGATCTACGGTAGACGTGACAAACTGGAGACAGTAATATAGACGGGAGAGAAACTTCTAATCACGTGGAATCGGATCCTCGCCGCGCCAGAGGTTGTGGTTGACATTATTAAAAACAGACAATAAATAGATCAAGGAACAGCGAAGGTACATAACAAAAAAACTGTTTCCTGTACGGACCATCAGATCCCTGCTACATCTGCTGGGAACAGAAACCTGATCCGCCTATAACTAGCGATGGATCTATCTTCTCTTCTCTGAGGGGGGGGGGGGGGGCTAAAGACGAGCTGGATCAGTCAAACAGGAAACAGAAAAAGCCCTCCTCTCTTGTGATTCTCTAAGTGCACATTTGATGTTCTGTGAGAAAGTAGAGTGTATAAATACTACTGTGTTTTACTGTGGCTAAACCCTAGATCCACTTCCCTGGGGAGAGAGGGGGAGAGAGAGGGGGAGAGGGAGAGAGAGGGGGGGATGGGGAGAGAGGGGGAGGGGGAGAGGATAGGGGGAGAGGATAGGGAGAGAGGAGGAGAGGATAGGGAGAGAGGGGGAGAGATGGGGGAGGATAGGGAGAGAGGGGGGAGGATAGGGAGAGAGGGAGAGAGGATAGGGAGAGAGGGGGAGAGGATAGGGAGAGAGGGGGAGAGAGGGGGGGAGGATAGGGAGAGAGGGGGGGAGGATAGGGAGAGAGGGGGAGAGGATAGGGAGAGAGGGGGAGAAGGCTGGGTTTGGAGCTGGGGGGTAGGCCTGCCTGGGGAAAGTTGGTTTGGCGATGGTTAAAATCTCCCTCCCAACCCCTGTCCTCTGGTCCAATCAGGATCTCAGGGCCTGGTTCATTCCAATATGCATCATGGAATCTACCAGATCCACACCTCTCTGCTGTCTCTACACACCTGGCTGTGTGGTATCTATCAGATCCACACCTCTCTGCTGTCTCTACACACCTGGCTGTGTGGTATCTACCAGATCCACACCTCTCTGCTGTCTCTACACACCTGGCTGTGTGGTATCTACCAGATCCACACCTCTCTGCTGTCTCTACACACCTGGCTGTGTGGTATCTATCAGATCCACACCTCTCTGCTGTCTCTACACACCTGGCTGTGTGGTATCTACCAGATCCACACCTCTCTGCTGTCTCTACACACCTGGCTGTGTGGTATCTACCAGATCCACACCTCTCTGCTGTCTCTACACACCTGGCTGTGTGGAATCTACCAGACCCACACCTCTCTGCTGTCTCTACACACCTGGCTGGGTGGAATATACCAGATCCAGCAGCAGATGTAGCAGCTCCACACCCCTGTCTGTCTATGAGGGTTACAAGCCTGCTGTCTGTCTGTCTGCCTGCCTGTCTATGAGGGTTACAAGCCTGCTGTCTGTCTGCCTGCCTGCCTGTCTATGAGGGTTACAAGCCTGCTGTCTGTCTGTCTGCCTGTCTGTCTATGAGGGTTACAAGCCTGCTGTCTGTCTGTCTGCCTGTCTGTCTATGAGGGTTACAAGCCTGCTGTCTGTCTGCCTCCCTGCCTGTCTATGAGGGTTACAAGCCTGCTGTCTGTCTGTCTATGAGGGTTACAAGCCTGCTGTCTGTCTGTCTGCCTGTCTGTCTATGAGGGTTACAAGCCTGCTGTCTGTCTGTCTGCCTGTCTGTCTATGAGGGTTACAAGCCTGCTGTCTGTCTGTCTGTCTGCCTGTCTATGAGGGTTACAAGCCTGCTGTCTGTCTGCCTGCCTGCGACTGACTGTCACATTGATCTGCTGCTGGCACCAGGTCCAGTATGACACAGATGCGTTACAGCTGAGGACATCTACAACACACACACACACACACACACACACACACACACACACACACACACACACACACACACACACACACACACACACACACACACACACACACACACACACACACACACACACACACACACACACACACACACACACACACACACACACACACACTCCCTCCCTCCCTCCCTCCCTCCCTCCCTCCCTCACATATCTACCAGTCATGTCCTTTACCTCACATATCTACTAGTCATGTCCTTTACCTCACATATCTACTAGTCATGTCCTTTACCTCACATATCTACTAGTCATGTCCTTTACCTCACATATCTACCAGTCATGTCCTTTACCTCACATATCTACTAGTCATGTCCTTTACCTCACATATCTACTAGTCATGTCCTTTACCTCACATATCTACTAGTCATGTCCTTTACCTCACATATCTACCAGTCATGACCTTTACCTCACATATCTACCAGTCATGTCCTTTACCTCACATATCTACCAGTCATGTCCTTTACCTCACATATCTACCAGTCATGTCCTTTACCTCACATATCTACTAGTCATGTCCTTTACCTCACATATCTACCAGTCATGACCTTTACCTCACATATCTACCAGTCATGTCCTTTACCTCACATATCTACCAGTCATGTCCTTTACCTCACATATCTACCAGTCATGACCTTTACCTCACATATCTACCAGTCATGTCCTTTACCTCACATATCTACCAGTCATGTCCTTTACCTCACATATCTACTAGTCATGTCCTTTACCTCACATATCTACCAGTCATGTCCTTTACCTCACATATCTACCAGTCATGTCCTTTACCTCACATATCTACCAGTCATGTCCTTTACCTCACATATCTACCAGTCATGTCCTTTACCTCACATATCTACCAGTCATGTCCTTTACCTCACATATCTACCAGTCATGTCCTTTACCTCACATATCTACTAGTCATGTCCTTTACCTCACATATCTACCAGTCATGACCTTTACCTCACATATCTACCAGTCATGTCCTTTACCTCACATATCTACCAGTCATGTCCTTTACCTCACATATCTACCAGTCATGTCCTTTACCTCACATATCTATCAGTCATGTCCTTTACCTCACATATCTACCAGTCATGTCCTTTACCTCACATATCTACTAGTCATGTCCTTTACCTCACATATCTACCAGTCATGTCCTTTACCTCACATATCTACTAGTCATGTCCTTTACCTCACATATCTATGAACCTAAAGGTCTATATCAACCACACCAGTCATGGCTGAGGCAGGGAGGAAGGCCAGGGGGGGGAGATGATCTTGGCAGGTGTCATCACTCCAGTTTCACCATGTTTTCACGGGTGGCCCTTCACACAGCCTCCTGGCTACCAGACCAGGTCAGACCAGGCCAGAGCAGGCATGATGAGGAACAGGGAGAGACCAGGGAGGGAGGGAGGGAGGGAGGGAGGTGCTGAGTCCGATCCAAGTCGCTGGATATTTACTTAGCTGATCCAATAATGGGGAGGCAGCTAGCTTTTATCACGTCCCAAGGAGCTTCTAGAGACCTGGGCTTAATGACTGTGATGGAGCAATGGCAGAACCAGGACCTGGACACGACGGCTTTAATACAGCACCAAAACAAGAACCAGAACCTGGACACTACGGCTTTAATACAGCACCAAAACAAGAACCAGAACCTGGACACTACGGCTTTAATACAGCACCAAAACAAGAACCAAAACCTGGACACTACGGCTTTAATACAGCACCAAAACAAGAACCAGAACCTGGACACTACGGCTTTAATACAGCACCAAAACAAGAACCAGAACCTGGACACTACGGCTTTAATACAGCACCAAAACAAGAACCAGAACCTGGACACTACGGCTTTAATACAGCACCAAAACAAGAACCAGAACCTGGACACTACGGCTTTAATACAGCACTATAACAAGAACCAGAACCTGGACACGGCGGCTTAGGTAGCCTAGTGGTTAGAGGGGGGAGGCAGGTAGCCTAGTGGTTAGAGGGGGGGAGGCAGGTAGCCTAGTGGTTAGAGGGGGGGAGGCAGGTAGCCTAGTGGTTAGAGGGGGGGAGGCAGGTAACCTAGTGGTTAGAGGGGGGGAGGCAGGTAGCCTAGTGGTTAGAGGGGGGGAGGCAGGTAGCCTAGTGGTTAGAGGGGGGGAGGCAGGTAACCTAGTGGTTAGAGGGGGGGAGGCAGGTAGCCTAGTGGTTAGAGGGGGGGAGGCAGGTAACCTAGTGGTTAGAGGGGGGGAGGCAGGTAGCCTAGTGGTTAGAGGGGGGGAGGCAGGTAACCTAGTGGTTAGAGGGGGGAGGCAGGTAGCCTAGTGGTTAGAGGGGGGGAGGCAGGTAGCCTAGTGGTTAGAGGGGGGGAGGCAGGTAACCTAGTGGTTAGAGGGGGGGAGGCAGGTAGCCTAGTGGTTAGAGGGGGGGAGGCAGGTAACCTAGTGGTTAGAGGGGGGAGGCAGGTAGCCTAGTGGTTAGAGGGGGGAGGCAGGTAGCCTAGTGGTTAGAGCAGGTAGCCTAGTGGTTAGAGGGGGGAGGCAGGTAGCCTAGTGGTTAGAGGGGGGGAGGCAGGTAGCCTAGTGGTTAGAGGGGGGGAGGCAGGTAGCCTAGTGGTTAGAGGGGGGGAGGCAGGTACCCTAGTGGTTAGAGCAGGTAGCCTAGTGGTTAGAGGGGGGAGGCAGGTAGCCTAGTGGTTAGAGGGGGGGAGGCAGGTAGCCTAGTGGTTAGGGGGGAGGCAGGTAGCCTAGTGGTTAGAGGGGGGGAGGCAGGTAGCCTAGTGGTTAGGGGGGAGGCAGGTAGCCTAGTGGTTAGAGGGGGGGAGGCAGGTAGCCTAGTGGTTAGAGGGAGGAGGCAGGTAGCCTAGTGGTTAGAGGGGGGAGGCAGGTAGCCTAGTGGTTAGAGGGGGGAGGCAGGTAGCCTAGTGGTTAGAGGGGGGAGGCAGGTAGCCTAGTGGTTAGAGGGGGGAGGCAGGTAGCCTAGTGGTTAGAGGGGGGGAGGCAGGTAGCCTAGTGGTTAGAGGGGGGAGGCAGGTAGTCTAGTGGTTAGAGGAGGGAGGCAGGTAGCCTAGTGGTTAGAGGGGGGAGGCAGGTAGCCTAGTGGTTAGAGGGGGGGAGGCAGGTAGCCTAGTGGTTAGAGGGGGGAGGCAGGTAGTCTAGTGGTTAGAGGGGGGAGGCAGGTAACCTAGTGGTTAGAGGGGGGAGGCAGGTAGTCTAGTGGTTAGAGGGGGGAGGCAGGTAGTCTAGTGGTTAGAGGGGGGAGGCAGGTAACCTAGTGGTTAGAGGGGGGAGGCAGGTAGTCTAGTGGTTAGAGGGGGGAGGTAGGTAGCCTAGTGGTTAGAGCAGGTAGCCTAGTATTTAGAGGGGGGAGGCAGGTAGCCTAGTGGTTAGAGGGGGGGAGGCAGGTAGCCTAGTGGTTAGAGGGGGGGAGGCAGGTAGCCTAGTGGTTAGAGGGCGGAGGCAGGTAGCCTAGTGGTTAGAGGGGGGGAGGCAGGTAACCTAGTGGTTAGAGGGGGGAGGCAGGTAGTCTAGTGGTTAGAGGGGGGAGGCAGGTAACCTAGTGGTTAGAGGGGGGGAGGCAGGTAGCCTAGTGGTTAGAGGGGGGAGGCAGGTAGCCTAGTGGTTAGAGGGGGGAGGCAGGTAGCCTAGTGGTTAGAGGGGGGTGGCAGGTAGCCTAGTGGTTAGAGGGGGGAGGCAGGTAGCCTAGTGGTTAGAGGGGGGAGGCAGGTAGCCTAGTGGTTAGAGGGGGGAGGCAGGTAG
This sequence comes from Salvelinus alpinus, assembly GCF_045679555.1. Lineage (NCBI taxonomy): Eukaryota > Metazoa > Chordata > Actinopteri > Salmoniformes > Salmonidae > Salvelinus > Salvelinus alpinus. Next base: position 6,016,717 of record NC_092089.1, on the reverse strand, counting down.
CCTAGTGGTTAGAGGGGGGAGACAGGGTATTCTAGTGGTTAGAGGGGGGAGGCAGGTAACCTAGTGGTTAGAGGGGGGAGGCAGGTAGCCTAGTGGTTAGAGGCGGGAGGCAGGTAGCCTAGTGGTTAGAGGGGGGAGGCAGGTAGCCTAGTGGTTAGAGGGGGGAGGCAGGTAGCCTAGTGGTTAGAGGGGGTAGCCTAGTGGTTAGAGGGGGGAGGCAGGTAGCCTAGTGGTTAGAGGGGGGAGGCAGGTAGCCTAGTGGTTAGAGGGGGGAGGCAGGTAGCCTAGTGGTTAGAGGGGGGGAGGCAGGTAGCCTAGTGGTTAGAGGGGGGAGGCAGGTAGCCTAGTGGTTAGAGCATTGGACTAGTAATCGAAAGGTTGCTGGATCGAATCCCCGAGCTGACAAGGTAAGAATCTGTCGTTCTGCCCCTGAACAAGGCAGTTAACCCACTGTTCCCCGGTAGGACGTCATTGTAAATAAGAATTTGTTCTTAACCGACTTGCCTCGTTAAATAAAGATACAATTTTAAAAAAATATTTAAAAAATTCAGGCCTGTCTGGATAAGTCACCCACATCAAATACCATTTCACTGCTGTTTCTACGGCAACGGCCCACTTTATTCATCAGTTATGTGTTGGTCCAGGGTGTGTCACCTGTTGTCAGCTCCGTAGGGCTGTATCCAGACTGATGGGGATGAACGTTAGGGTTGGGATTAGACTGACTCAGTATCTAACAGTAGTCTCACCTGTTGCCAGCTCCGTAGGGCTGTATCCAGACTGATGGGGATGAACGTTAGGGTTGGGATTAGACTGACTCAGTATCTAACAGTAGTCTCACCTGTTGCCAGCTCCGTAGGGCTGTATCCAGACTGATGGGGATGAACGTTAGGGTTGGGATTAGACTGACTCAGTATCTAACAGTAGTCTCACCTGTTGCCAGCTCCGTAGGGCTGTATCCAGACTGATGGTTGATGAACGTTAGGGTTGGGATTAGACTGACTCAGTATCTAACAGTAGTCTCACCTGTTGCCAGCTCCGTAGGGCTGTATCCAGACTGATGGTTGATGAACGTTAGGGTTGGGATTAGACTGACTCAGTATCTAACAGTAGTCTCACCTGTTGCCAGCTCCGTAGGGCTGTATCCAGACTGATGGTGATGAACGTTAGGGTTGGGATTAGACTGACTCAGTATCTAACAGTAGTCTCACCTGTTGCCAGCTCCGTAGGGCTGTATCCAGACTGATGGTGATGAACGTTAGGGTTGGGATTAGACTGACTCAGTATCTAACAGTAGTCTCACCTGTTGTCAGCTCCGTAGGGCTGTATCCAGACTGATGGGGATGAACGTTAGGGTTGGGATTAGACTGACTCAGTATCTAACAGTAGTCTCACCTGTTGCCAGCTCCGTACGGCTGTATCCAGACTGATGGGGATGAACGTTAGGGTTGGGATTAGACTGACCCAGTATCTAACAGTAGTCTCACCTGTTGCCAGCTCCGTAGGGCTGTATCCAGACTGATGGTGATGAACGTTAGGGTTGGGATTAGACTGACTCAGTATCTAACAGTAGTCTCACCTGTTGCCAGCTCCGTAGGGCTGTATCCAGACTGATGGGGATGAACGTTAGGGTTGGGATTAGACTGACTCAGTATCTAACAGTAGTCTCACCTGTTGCCAGCTCCGTAGGGCTGTATCCAGACTGATGGTGATGAACGTTAGGGTTGGGATTAGACTGACTCAGTATCTAACAGTAGTCTCACCTGTTGCCAGCTCCGTACGGCTGTATCCAGACTGATGGTGATGAACGTTAGGGTTGGGATTAGACTGACTCAGTATCTAACAGTAGTCTCACCTGTTGCCAGCTCCGTACGGCTGTATCCAGACTGATGGTGATGAACGTTAGGGTTGGGATTAGACTGACTCAGTATCTAACAGTAGTCTCACCTGTTGCCAGCTCCGTAGGGCTGTATCCAGACTGATGGTGATGAACGTTAGGGTTGGGATTAGACTGACTCAGTATCTAACAGTAGTCTCACCTGTTGCCAGCTCCGTAGGGCTGTATCCAGACTGATGGTGATGAACGTTAGGGTTGGGATTAGACTGACTCAGTATCTAACAGTAGTCTCACCTGTTGCCAGCTCCATAGGGCTGTATCCAGACTGATGGTTGATGAACGTTAGGGTTGGGATTAGACTGACTCAGTATCTAACAGTAGTCTCACCTGTTGCCAGCTCCGTAGTGCTGTATCCAGACTGATGGGGATGAACGTTAGGGTTGGGATTAGACTGACTCAGTATCTAACAGTAGTCTCACCTGTTGCCAGCTCCGTAGGGCTGTATCCAGACTGATGGTGATGAACGTTAGGGTTGGGATTAGACTGACTCAGTATCTAACAGTAGTCTCACCTGTTGCCAGCTCCGTACGGCTGTATCCAGACTGATGGGGATGAACGTTAGGGTTGGGATTAGACTGACTCAGTATCTAACAGTAGTCTCACCTGTTGCCAGCTCCGTAGTGCTGTATCCAGACTGATGGGGATGAACGTTAGGGTTGGGATTAGACTGACTCAGTATCTAACAGTAGTCTCACCTGTTGCCAGCTCCGTAGGGCTGTATCCAGACTGATGGTGATGAACGTTAGGGTTGGGATTAGACTGACTCAGTATCTAACAGTAGTCTCACCTGTTGCCAGCTCCGTACGGCTGTATCCAGACTGATGGGGATGAACGTTAGGGTTGGGATTAGACTGACTCAGTATCTAACAGTAGTCTCACCTGTTGCCAGCTCCGTAGGGCTGTATCCAGACTGATGGTGATGAACGTTAGGGTTGGGATTAGACTGACTCAGTATCTAACAGTAGTCTCACCTGTTGCCAGCTCCGTAGGGCTGTATCCAGACTGATGGTGATGAACGTTAGGGTTGGGATTAGACTGACTCAGTATCTAACAGTAGTCTCACCTGTTGCCAGCTCCGTAGGGCTGTATCCAGACTGATGGGGATGAACGTTAGGGTTGGGATTAGACTGACTCAGTATCTAACAGTAGTCTCACCTGTTGCCAGCTCCGTACGGCTGTATCCAGACTGATGGGGATGAACGTTAGGGTTGGGATTAGACTGACTCAGTATCTAACAGTAGTCTCACCTGTTGCCAGCTCCGTAGGGCTGTATCCAGACTGATGGTTGATGAACGTTAGGGTTGGGATTAGACTGACTCAGTATCTAACAGTAGTCTCACCTGTTGCCAGCTCCGTAGGGCTGTATCCAGACTGATGGGGATGAACGTTAGGGTTGGGATTAGACTGACTCAGTATCTAACAGTAGTCTCACCTGTTGCCAGCTCCGTAGGGCTGTATCCAGACTGATGGGGATGAACGTTAGGGTTGGGATTAGACTGACTCAGTATCTAACAGTAGTCTCACCTGTTGCCAGCTCCGTAGGGCTGTATCCAGACTGATGGTGATGAACGTTAGGGTTGGGATTAGACTGACTCAGTATCTAACAGTAGTCTCACCTGTTGCCAGCTCCGTAGGGCTGTATCCAGACTGATGGTTGATGAACGTTAGGGTTGGGATTAGACTGACTCAGTATCTAACAGTAGTCTCACCTGTTGCCAGCTCCGTAGGGCTGTATCCAGACTGATGGGGATGAACGTTAGGGTTGGGATTAGACTGACTCAGTATCTAACAGTAGTCTCACCTGTTGCCAGCACCGTACGGCTGTATCCAGACTATGTACAGTGTTCTGGCTGATGTTGATGAAGACCGGGTCTATGAAGACGTTCCCGTCCAGGAGGACGTTGTTGGAGCAGCGTGTGACCGCGGCCTGGCCCTGCAGTATGAACGGCTGCAGCAGGCGTAGCCAGGTCAAGTTCCGGTACTCCAACAGTCGGCAGTCCAGCTCGGTGGAGAACTGGATCTCCTGGCAGAGCCGGGCTGAGCTGACGCCACCGATACCACCGCTCCACTGGCGAAGGAACACCCGCGGCTCCTGTGCACCGATGACCAGGTACTCTTGCTCCTGGGGCAACTTCCTGTCTGGCAGGAAGGGGCGGAGTCGACGTGACGGCACTGGAGACGGAGTAGACAGACGGACAGAGGAGATGTGAGTGTGAATATAATATACAACTAAAGTGACAGCAGTGTGATGTTCCAACTACTAGAGACTTCAGATTAAACACCAGAAAATAGCAACAACAAAAGACCAATAGTGATTTTCTGGAAAGTTCCACTTTGTGTGACAATGCTACAGTACCTGTGCCCAGCTGCTCCAGGCGGTGCTACAGTACCTGTGCCCAGCTGCTCCAGGCGGTGCTACAGTACCTGTGCCCAGCTGCTCCAGGTTGTGTTACAGTACCTGTACCCAGCTGCTCCAGGCGGTGCTACAGTACCTGTGCCCAGCTGCTCCAGGCGGTGCTACAGTACCTGTGCCCAGCTGCTCCAGGCGGTGCTACAGTACCTGTGCCCAGCTGCTCCAGGTTGTGTTACAGTACCGGTGCCCAGCTGCTCCAGGCGGTGCTACAGTACCTGTACCCAGCTGCTCCAGGCGGTGCTACAGTACCTGTGCCCAGCTGCTCCAGGCGGTGTTACAGTACCTGTGCCCAGCTGCTCCAGGTTGTGTTACAGTACCTGTACCCAGCTGCTCCAGGCGGTGCTACAGTACCTGTGCCCAGCTGCTCCAGGCGGTGCTACAGTACCTGTACCCCAGCTGCTCCAGGCGGTGCTACAGTACATGTGCACAGCTGCTCCAGGCGGTGCT
>NC_092089.1:5964463-5999463 GCF_045679555.1 Salvelinus alpinus | reverse complement strand
AGGATGGGGTTGGGGGTTAAGGATGGGGTTGGGGGTTAAGGATGGGGTTGGGGTTAAGGATGGGGGTTAAGGATGGGGGTTAAGGATGGGGTTGGGACTGGGGGTTAAGGATGGGGTTGGATGGAGTTGGGGCTGGGGGTTAAGGATGGAGTTGGGGATGGGTTTGGTGTTAAGGATGGGTTTGGGGGTTAAGGATGGAGTTAGGGGTTAAGGATGGGGTTGGGGGTTGGGGGTTAAGGATGGGGTTGGGACTGGGGGTTAATGATGGGGTTGGGACTGGGGGATAAGGATGGAGTTGGGGGTTAAGGATGGAGTTGGGGCTGGGGGTTAAGGATGGGGTAGGGGGGAAGGATGGGGTTGGGTTGGGGGTTAAGGATGGGGTTGGGGCTGGGGGTTAATGATGGGTGTTAAGGATGGGGTTGGGACTGGGGGTTAAGGATGGGGTTGGATGGAGTTGGGGCTGGGGGTTAAGGATGGAGTTGGGACTGGGGGTTAAGGATGGAGTTGGGGCTGGGGGTTAAGGATGGAGTTGGGGCTGGGGGTTAAGGATGGAGTTGGGGCTGGGGGTTAAGGATGTAGTTGGGGGTTAAGTTTGGGGGTTAAGGATGGGGTTGTGGCTGGGGTTAGGGTTGGTGGTGAGGGTTAATGATGGAGTTAAGGATGGGGTTAGGGGTTACGGATGGGGTTGGGGATTTGGGTTGGGGCTGGGGGTGAATGATGGGGTTGGGGATGGGCTGGGGGTTGGGGTTGAGATTGGGGGTTAATGATAGGGTTGGGGGTTAAGGATGGGGTGGGGGGTTAAGAATGGGGTGGGGGGGGTTGGGCTGGGGATTAGGGATGAGGTTTGAACAGGAAGGCAGGAATCTCTGAGTCAAACAACAGTTGCCACACGGAACCAGACTGGGCTCTACTCTGCTGTGGAGGAGGGTGACTAACACACGGAACCAGACTGGGCTCTACTCTGCTGTGGAGGAGGGTGACTAACACACGGAACCAGACTGGGCTCTACTCTGCTGTGTAGGAAAGTGACTAAATGTAAAAACAGGAACATGTGGGGATTTCTCAGGTTTGGAGCTGCAACGGAAGGAATTTGGATGGTTTTTGTACAAGACTTCATTAAAACACCACAAACACTCCGTATTTGCAGAAGGAAATGTATGATTATGTGATAAGTGTTGAGTCGTGAGTGATGTTTCTGTTAATGGCACGCAATAAGTGCATTCGTCAAAAGTTTCCCCTTGCTGTAATGTGGACTACTTACAGTAACACGCTAACAGTAGAAGTACCAGTCTTTAATGTGGACTACTTACTGTAACACGCTAACGGGAAGAAGTACCAGTCTTTAATGTGGACTACTTACTGTAACACGCTAACGGGAAGAAGTACCAGTCTTTAATGTGGACTACTTACTGTAACACGCTAACAGTAGAAGTACCAGTCTTTAATGTGGACTACTTACTGTAACACGCTAACGGGAAGAAGTACCAGTCTTTAATGTGGACTACTTACTGTAACACGCTAACAGTAGAAGTACCAGTCTTTAATGTGGACTACTTACTGTAACACGCTAACGGGAAGAAGTACCAGTCTTTAATGTGGACTACTTACTGTAACACGCTAACAGTAGAAGTACCAGTCTTTAATGTGGACTACTTACAGTAACACACTAACAGTAGAAGTACCAGTACCAGTCTAACCAGTAGAGGTCATTAATAACCAGTAGAGGTCATTAATAACCAGTAGAGCCCATTAGGGTGATGAATAACCAGTAGAGGTCATTAATAACCAGTAGAGGTCATTAGAGTGATGAATAACCAGTAGAGGTCATTAGGGTGATGAATAACCAGTAGAGGTCATTAATAACCAGTAGAGGTCATTAGAGTGATGAATAACCAGTAGAGGTCATTAGAGTGATGAATAACCAGTAGAGGTCAGTAGAGTGATGAATAACCAGTAGAGGTCATTAATAACCAGTAGAGGTCATTAATAACCAGTAGAGGTCATGCATAACCAGTAGAGGTCATTAGAGTGATGAATAACCAGTAGAGGTCATTAGAGTGATGAATAACCAGTAGAGGTCATTAGAGTGATGAATAACCAGTAGAGGTCATTAGGGTGGTGAATAACCAGTAGTCATTAGAGTGATGAATAACCAGTAGAGGTCATTAATAACCAGTAGAGGTCATTAGAGTGATGAATAACCAGTAGAGGTCATTAGGGTGGTGAATAACCAGTAGTCATTAGAGTCATGAATAACCAGTAGAGGTCATTAATAACCAGTAGAGGTCATTAGAGTGATGAATAACCAGTAGAGGTCATTAATAACCAGTAGAGTCATTAGGGTGATGAATAACCAGTAGAGGTCATTAATAACCAGTAGAGGTCATTAGAGTGATGAATAACCAGTAGAGGTCATTAGAGTGATGAATAACCAGTAGAGGTCATTAATAACCAGTAGAGTCATTAGGGTGATGAATAACCAGTAGAGGTCATTAATAACCAGTAGAGGTCATTAGAGTGATGAATAACCAGTAGAGGTCATTAGAGTGATGAATAACCAGTAGAGGTCATGAATAACCAGTAGAGGTCATTGGAGTGATGAATAACCAGTAGAGGTCATTAGAGTGATGAATAACCAGTAGAGGTCATTAGAGTGATGAATAACCAGTAGAGGTCATTAATAACCAGTAGTAGAGTTCATTAATAACCAGTAGAGGTCATGAATAACCAGTAGAGGTCATTAGAGTGATGAATAGCCAGTAGAGGTCATTAGAGTGATGAATAACCAGTAGAGGTCATTAGGGTGATGAATAACCAGTAGAGGTCATTAATAACCAGTAGAGTTCATTAATAACCAGTAGAGGTCATGAATAACCAGTAGAGGTCATTAGAGTGATGAATAGCCAGTAGAGGTCATTAGAGTGATGAATAACCAGTAGAGGTCATTAGGGTGATGAATAACCAGTAGAGGTCATTAGGGTGATGAATAACCAGTAGAGGTCATTAATAACCAGTAGAGGTCATTAGGGTGATGAATAACCAGTAGAGGTCATTAATAACCAGTAGAGGTCATTAGGGTGATGAATAACCAGTAGAGGTCATTAGGGTGATGAATAACCAGTAGAGGTCATTAGGGTGATGAATAACCAGTAGAGGTCATTAATAACCAGTAGAGGTCATTAGGGTGATGAATAACCAGTAGAGGTCATTAGGGTGATGAATAACCAGTAGAGGTCATTAATAACCAGTAGAGGTCATTAGGGTGATGAATAACCAGTAGAGGTCATTAGGGTGATGAATAACCAGTAGAGGTCATTAGAGTGATGAATAACCAGTAGAGGTCATTAGGGTGATGAATAACCAGTAGAGGTCATTAGAGTGATGAATGACAGTTTGGGAACATTTTTGGTCTCATCAGATCTCAGACAGAAAGGTGGACTAACTCTATGTTACTGAATTAGGGTGAGAATGGCAGAAAGGTGGACTAACTCTATGCTACTGAATTAGGGTGAGAATGGCAGAAAGGTGGACTAACTCTATGTTACTGAATTAGGGTGAGAATGGCAGAAAGGTGGACTAACTCTATGCTACTGAATTAGGGTGAGAATGGCAGAAAGGTGGACTAACTCTATGCTACTGAATTAGGGTGAGAATGGCAGAAAGGTGGACTAACTCTATGCTACTGAATTAGGGTGAGAATGGCAGAAAGGTGGACTAACTCTATGCTACTGAATTAGGGTGAGAATGGCAGAAAGGTGGACTAACTCTATGCTACTGAATTAGGGTGAGAATGGCAGAAAGGTGGACTAACTCTATGCTACTGAATTAGGGTGAGAATGGCATACAGGGTTGCAAATAATCTGATACGTTTCTCTAAAGTCTGTTAGTTTTCCAGAAAACATGGTTGGAAGATTCCCTTGAACCAGGAAGGAATGATCAGGAAATCAGAGAGCCTCCCAACCAGGATTGTGGGTGTTCCCTCTCACCTGCAGTAGGCCTCCCTTCAGATCCAGCAGTAGTTTAGGGGTCCCCGTCTCAGGTCCAGGACTGCTGCTGTGTCTACACCACCTGGCCTCTAGGGCGGCGCTACAGGAGAAAGGCCCCAGCAGCAGACGGCTCCGGTCCTTCAGACCCGTCCTCACCAGGATATCCTGCAGCTCCAACAGCACTGAGACTGACTGGACCGGGTCTACAAGGAGCACAGAGAGACATACAGTATAAACCATCAGTAAAGGGTTTACGCAACGTGGAGCTGGCACCTTGTAGCTTTAAATACCTCTAATAACCAGATCAACTAAAGAGTGATGAATAACCAGTAGAGGTCATTAATAACCAGTAGAGGTCATTAATAACCAGTAGAGGTCATTAATAACCAGTAGAGGTCATTAATAACCAGTAGAGGTCACTAATAACCAGTAGAGGTCATTAATAACCAGTAGATGTCACTAATAGCCAGTAGAGGTCATTAATAACCAGTAGAGGTCACTAATAACCAGTAGAGGTCATTAACAACCAGTAGAGGTCATTAATAACCAGTGGAGGTCACTAATAACCAGTAGAGGTCATTAGAGTGATGAATAACCAGTAGAGGTCATTAATAACCAGTAGAGATCATTAATAACCAGTAGAGGTCACTAATAACCAGTAGAGGTCATTAATAACCAGTAGAGATCATTAATAACCAGTAGAGGTCATTAATAACCAGTAGAGGTCATTAATAACCAGTAGAGGTCATTAATAACCAGTAGAGGTCATTAGAGTGATGAATAACCAGTAGTCATTAGAATGATGAATAACCAGTAGAGGTCATTAGGGTGATGAATAACCAGTCGTCATTAGGGTGATGAATAACCAGTAGAGGTCATTAGAGTGATGAATAACCAGTAGAGGTCATTCGGGTGATGAATAACCAGTAGAGGTCATTAGGGTGATGAATAACCAGTAGAGGTCATTAGAGTGATGAATAACCAGTAGAGGTCATTAGGGTGATGAATAACCAGTAGAGGTCATTAGGGTGATGAATAACCAGTCGTCATTAGGGTGATGAATAACCAGTAGAGGTCATTAGAGTGATGAATAACCAGTAGAGGTCATTAGAGTGATGAATAACCAGTAGAGGTCATTAATAACCAGTAGAGGTCATTAATAACCAGTAGAGGTCATTGATAACGAGTAGATGTCATTAATAACCAGTAGAGGTCATTAGGGTTCCGGCATAAATCCATGTTTGAATAAAGCTGTTTACAACAACAACAAAAATACGCAAATATGGATTCATGGGACAGTGGAACATTTTGTAAAAAATGTAGTGCAGAGACATCATTCAGAATGGGATTCTAACGTAAAATGAGTCGGTTTGGAGTGGTTTATAACCTGCTTCAGGCACATTTTCATAATGCATTGTGGTTAACGGCAAGTGTAATTAGGGTAATTTTCTGTTATGAAACAAACTTAGAAAAAAAATAGTTTTTGGGAGGATCAACTACAATCACCGAAAGAGTGAAAATAAGTCTACATGTAAAAATTGGTGAGCTTCCCCTTTAACGCTAAACAAAGAGCAAGGGAGAGAGAGGACATCCTTGTCTTGTACCTCTCCAATCATCACAACACCCAAATATCCCAGTTGAACTTGATGAGAAGCAGATGAGCTAGCCGTTAGTTCCTACAGTGAGACGTGAGGACCCAGACAGACACTTGGTCAGACAAACACTGGTAAACAAGGACAACGCTGACTCAGTCCATCTCCTTCCAGTCCTGACTTAGTGACTTGACCTCAGCTACGACCTTGGTTAGGACTCAAGCTCGATGAACTCATAAATCTCCATAAACCCTGGTTTCCACCACTCGCTGACATGCGTCTCTGGTCTGGTCTGTCAACAGAACACTTGGATGCTGTCCTGTGTATGAGTCATCTGTCCTGAGAACCAACTCTTTAACGGCCCTTTAAACTGCTGCTGCCTGCCGGGGAACCCAGAGAACACGGAACTAACTGCTCTGTTGTTCCATCACTGCCGGGGAACCCAGAGAACACGGAACTAACTGCTCTGTTGTTCCATCACTGCCGGGGAACCCAGAGAACACGGAACTAACTGCTCTGTTGTTCCACCACTTCCCGGGGAACCCAGAGAACACGGAACTAACTGCTCTGTTGTTCCACCACTGCCGGGGAACCCAGAGAACACGGAACTAACTGCTCTGTTGTTCCACCACTGCCGGGGAACCCAGAGAACACGGAACTAACTGCTCTGTTGTTCCACCACTTCCCGGGGAACCCAGAGAACACGGAACTAACTGCTCTGTTGTTCCACCACTGCCGGGGAACCCAGAGAACACGGAACTAACTGCTCTGTTGTTCCACCACTTGTTTCTTCTCCCGCTGTTTACAATAACCAAGATCTCCGTCTTGTTTTCATTCCGTCTGCGCTGTGGCCTTGTGCTGACAGCGAGAGAGACCAGGCTGGAGGGGGGGGGGGGGGGTACTGAGAGACAAGGCTGGAGAGGTACTGAGAGAGACAAGGCTGGAGGGGGTACTGAGAGACAAGGCTGGAGGGGGGGTACTGAGAGACAAGGCTGGGGGGGTACTGAGAGACAAGGCTGGAGGGGTACTGAGAGACAAGGAAGGGGGGGTACTGAGAGAGACAAGGCTGGAGGGGTACTGAGAGAGACAAGGCTGGAGGGGTACTGAGAGAGACAAGGCTGGGGGGGTACTGAGAGAGACAAGGCTGGGGGGGTACTGAGAGACAAGGCTGGAGGGGGGGGGGGTACTGAGAGACAAGGCTGGAGGGGTACTGAGAGAGACAAGGCTGGAGGGGTACTGAGAGAGACAAGGCTGGGGGGGGGGGTACTGAGAGAGACAAGGCTGGAGGGGGGGTACTGAGAGAGACAAGACTGGGGGGGTACTGAGAGAGACAAGGCTGGAGGGGGGGTACTGAGAGAGACAAGGCTGGGGGGGTACTGAGAGAGACAAGGCTGGGGGGGTACTGAGAGAGACAAGGCTGGGGGGGGTACTGAGAGAGACAAGGCTGGAGGGGTACTGAGAGAGACAAGGCTGGAGGGGTACTGAGAGAGACAAGGCTGGAGGGGTACTGAGAGAGACAAGGCTGGAGGGGTACTGAGAGACAAGGCTGGAGGGGTACTGAGAGAGACAAGGCTGGAGGGGTACTGAGAGAGACAAGGCTGGGGGGGTACTGAGAGAGACAAGGCTGGAGGGGTACTGAGAGAGACAAGGCTGGGGGGTACTGAGAGAGACAAGGCTGGAGGGGTACTGAGAGAGACAAGGCTGGAGGGGTACTGAGAGAGACAAGGCTGGAGGGGTACTGAGAGAGACAAGGCTGGGGGGGTACTGAGAGAGACAAGGCTGGGGGGGTACTGAGAGAGACAAGGCTGGAGGGGTACTGAGAGAGACAAGGCTGGAGGGGTACTGAGAGAGACAAGGCTGGAGGGGTACTGAGAGAGACAAGGCTGGAGGGGGGTACTGAGAGAGACAAGGCTGGAGGGGGGGTACTGAGAGAGACAAGGCTGGAGGGGGGTACTGAGAGAGACAAGGCTGGGGGGGTACTGAGAGAGACAAGGCTGGGGGGGTACTGAGAGAGACAAGGCTGGAGGGGTACTGAGAGAGACAAGGCTGGAGGGGTACTGAGAGAGACAAGGCTGGGGGGGTACTGAGAGAGACAAGGCTGGAGGGGGGGTACTGAGAGAGACAAGGCTGGAGGGGTACTGAGAGAGACAAGGCTGGAGGGGTACTGAGAGAGACAAGGCTGGGGGGGGTACTGAGAGAGACAAGGCTGGGGGGGTACTGAGAGATAAGTTAACATCCCTACTGCTACACACACAGAGGCTCAAACAGACAAGTTATCATCCCTACTGCTACACACACAGAGGCTCAGACAGACAAGTTACCATCCCTACTGCTACACACACAGAGGCTCAAACAGACAAGTTATCATCCCTACTGCTACACACACAGAGGCTCAGACAGACAAGTTATCATCCCTACTGCTACACACATAGAGGCTCAGACAGACAAGTTATCATCCCTACTGCTACACACACAGAGGCTCAGACAGACAAGTTATCGTCCCTACTGCTACACACACAGAGGCTCAAACAGACAAGTTATCATCCCTACTGCTACACACACAGAGGCTCAAACAGACAAGTTACCATCCCTACTGCTACACACATAGAGGCTCAAACAGACAAGTTACCATCCCTACTGCTACACACACAGAGGCTCAAACAGACAAGTTACCATCCCTACTGCTACACACATAGAGGCTCAAACAGACAAGTTACCATCCCTACTGCTACACACATAGAGGCTCAAACAGACACACACACAGGGGGAAGGAAAAGCTTCCTGAATTTCATATTTTCAATCCCTAAATATTTTTGCCGCATTGTTGAAAGCAGATACTCTGGCAAGACAGGAAGAGGCTCTATGGTGCTCTAAATCTATAGACCTGCCTGTATGGTGTTATAAATATTTCTCTCTCTGCAGCACGACAACCGGCTGGCTGGCTCTCTCTCTGGCTCTCTCTCTCTCTCTCTCTCTCTCTCTCTCTCTCTCTCTCTCTCTCTCTCTCTCTCTCTCTCTCTCTCTCTCTCTCTCTCTCTCTCTCTCTCTCTCTCTCTCTCTCTCTCTCTCTCTCTCTCTCTCTCTCTCTCTCTCTCTCTCTCTCTCTCTCGTCTTGACTACAGAGTCTGGTCTACTGCTGCTCTGTCGTCTTGACTACATAGTCTGGTCTACTGCTGCTCTGTCGTCTTGACTACATAGTCTGGTCTACTGCGGCTATGTCGTCTTGACTACAGAGTCTGGTCTACCGCGGCTCTGTCGTCTTGACTACAGAGTCTGGTCTACTGCTGCTCTGTCGTCTTGACTACAGAGTCTGGTCTACCGCGGCTCTGTCGTCTTGACTACAGAGTCTGGTCTACTGCTGCTCTGTCGTCTTGACTACAGAGTCTGGTCTACCGCATCTCTGTCGTCTTGACTACAGAGTCTGGTCTACAGCAGCTCTGTCGTCTTGACTACAGAGTCTGGTCTACCGCGGCTCTGTCGTCTTGACTACAGAGTCTGGTCTACTGCGGCTATGTCGTCTTGACTACAGAGTCTGGTCTACCGCGGCTCTGTCGTCTTGACTACAGAGTCTGGTCTACTGCTGCTCTGTCGTCTTGACTACAGAGTCTGGTCTACCGCAGCTCTGTCGTCTTGACTACAGATTCTGGTCTACTGCATCTCTGTCGTCTTGACTACAGAGTCTGGTCTACTGCTGCTCTGTCGTCTTGAATACAGAGTCTGGTCTACTGCAGCTCTGTCGTCTTGACTACAGAGTCTGGTCTACCGCAGCTCTGTCGTCTTGACTACAGAGTCTGGTCTACTGCAGCTCTGTCGTCTTGACTACAGAGTCTGGTCTACTGCTGCTCTGTCGTCTTGAATACAGAGTCTGGTCTACTGCAGCTCTGTCGTCTTGACTACAGAGTCTGGTCTACCGCAGCTATGTCGTCTTGACTACAGAGTCTGGTCTACTGCAGCTCTGTCGTCTTGACTACAGAGTCTGGTCTACCGCAGCTCTGTCGTCTTGACTACAGAGTCTGGTCTACCGCAGCTCTGTCGTCTTGACTACAGAGTCTGGTCTACAGCAGCTCTGTCGTCTTGACTACAGAGTCTGGCCTACCGCAGCTCTGTCGTCTTGACTACAGAGTCTGGTCTACTGCATCTCTGTCGTCTTGACTACAGAGTCTGGCCTACCGCAGCTCTGTCGTCTTGACTACAGAGTCTGGTCTACAGCAGCTCTGTCGTCTTGACTACAGAGTCTGGTCTACAGCATCTCTGTCGTCTTGACTACAGAGTCTGGTCTACAGCAGCTCTGTCGTCTTGACTACAGAGTCTGGTCGACAGCAGAGGATCATCGAGATGAAGTGTTGATACAATACGTTCCAGACGAAGGATGCACAACATCTTAACGTGTCATGTGTCCTTCTGTACAACACTTGTGAGTGGTGTGTCTTGTGTGACTGTGAAGTTTATGAGAGAGAAACAGATCATTATGTAGAGAGACCATGCTAACTGAAAGGAGACTTGAGACAATATATCTCTGGAGGGTACGGAGAAACACAGGGTTGTCAGTCCCATTATGTTAAAGCCATATGTCTCTGGACGGTACGGAGAAACACAGGGCTGTCAGTCCCATTATGTTAAAGCCATATGTCTCTGGACGGTACGGAGAAACACAGCGTCAGTCCCATATGTTAAAGCCATATGTCTCTGGACGGTACGGAGAAACACAGCGTCAGTCCCATATGTTAAAGCCATATGTCTCTGGACGGTACGGAGAAACACAGGGTTGTCAGTCCCATATGTTAAAGCCATATGTCTCTGGACGGTACGGAGAAACACAGGGTTGTCAGTCCCATATGTTAAAGCCATAGGTCTCTGGACGGTACGGAGACACACAGGGCCGTCATTCCCATATGTTAAAGCCATATGTCTCTGGACGGTACGGAGAAACACAGGGTTGTCAGTCCCATATGTTAAAGCCATATGTCTCTGGACGGTACGGAGAAACACAGCGTCAGTCCCATATGTTAAAGCCATATGTCTCTGGACGGTACGGAGAAACACAGGGTTGTCAGTCCCATATGTTAAAGCCATATGTCTCTGGACGGTACGGAGAAACACAGGGCCGTCAGTCCATTATGTTAGAGCCATTAGACCATCAGAGCCTGGGCAGAAACACAGGGCCATCAGTCCATTATGTTAGAGCCATTAGACCATCAGAACCTGGGCAGAAACACAGGGCCATCAGTCCATTATGTTAGAGCCATTAGACCATCAGAGCCTGGGCAGAAACACAGGGCCATCAGTCCATTATGTTAGAGCCATTAGACCATCAGAACCTGGGCAGAAACACAGGGCCATCAGTCCATTATGTTAGAGCCATTAGACCATCAGAACCTGGGCAGAAACACAGGGCCATCAGTCCATTATGTTAGAGCCATTAGACCATCAGAGCCTGGGCAGAAACACAGGGCCATCAGTCCATCATGTTAGAGCCATTAGACCATCAGAACCTGGGCAGAAACACAGGGCCATCAGTCCATTATGTTAGAGCCATTAGACCATCAGAGCCTGGGCAGAAACACAGGGCCATCAGTCCATTATGTTAGAGCCATTAGACCATCAGAACCTGGGCAGAAACACAGGGCCATCAGTCCATTATGTTAGAGCCATTAGACCATCAGAACCTGGGCAGAAACACAGGGCCATCAGTCCATTATGTTAGAGCCATTAGACCATCAGAGCCTGGGCAGAAACACAGGGCCATCAGTCCATTATGTTAGAGCCATTAGACCATCAGAACCTGGGCAGAAACACAGGGCCATCAGTCCATTATGTTAGAGCCATTAGACCATCAGAACCTGGGCAGAAACACAGGGCCATCAGTCCATTATGTTAGAGCCATTAGACCATCAGAACCTGGGCAGAAACACAGGGCCATCAGTCCATTATGTTAGAGCCATTAGACCATCAGAACCTGGGCAGAAACACCCAGCATCCCCTCTGTAATGTCCCGGACCACTAAAGACCAGCTGTTGTTGCCAGGGGATTTAAGGTGGATCTGTGTCTCTATCCACTTCATGTGTTTTGAGTTTGGAAAAGTATCTCGCTGGGAGGCACGGTCCCAACGAAATGAAATGGATCCTGAAGAGCTGATCCGAGACAAGGCAGAGGGGAGGCAGGGGGGAGGCAGGGTGGAGGCAGAGGGGAGGCAGGGGGGAGGCACGGTCCCAACGAAATGAAATGGATCCTGAAGAGCTGAGCCAAGACTTCAACATGTTACTGAAGGCAGGGGGGAGGCAGGGACTGTGTGTGAGAGAGAGGGAGGCAAGGGGGAGGCAGGGACTGTGTGTGAGAGAGAGGGAGGCAAGGGGGAGGCAGGGACTGTGTGTGAGAGAGAGGGAGGCAGGGGGGAGGCAGGGACTGTGTGTGAGAGAGAGGGAGGCAGGGGGGAGGCAGGGACTGTGTGTGAGAGAGAGAGGCAGGGGGGAGGCAGGGGGAGGCAGGGACTGTGTGTGAGAGAGGGAGGCAGGGGGAGGCAGGGGGGAGGCAGGGCCTGTGTGTGAGAGAGAGAGAGAGGCAGGGGGGAGGCAGGGACTGTGTGTGAGAGAGAGGCAGGGGGAGGCAGGGACTGTGTGTGAGAGAGAGAGAGGCAGGGGGGAGGCAGGGACTGTGTGTGAGAGAGAGAGAGGCAGGGGGAGGCAGGGACTGTGTGTGAGAGAGAGAGAGGCAGGGGGGAGGCAGGGGGGAGGCAGGGACTGTGTGTGAGAGAGGGAGGCAGGGGGAGGCAGGGCCTGTGTGTGAGAGAGAGAGGCAGGGGGGAGGAAGGGACTGTGTGTGAGAGAGAGATGCAGGGGGGAGACAGGGACTGTGTGTGAGAGAGAGAGAGAGGGAGGGACTGAGACAGGGACTGAGACAGGGACTGAGACAGGGACTGAGACAGGGACTGAGACAGGGACTGAGACTGACTGTGTGTGTGAGAGAGGCAGGGACTGAGACATTGACTGTGTGTGTGTGAGAGAGGCAGGGACTGAGACAGGGACTGTGTGTGTGTGAGAGAGGCAGGGACTGAGACAGGGACTGAGACAGGGTCTGAGACAGGGTCTGAGGCAGGGACTGAGACAGGGACTGAGACAGGGTCTGAGACAGGGTCTGAGGCAGGGACTGAGGCAGGGACTGAGGCAGGGTCTGAGACAGGGACTGAGACAGGGACTGAGACAGGATCTGAGACAGGGTCTGAGACAGGGTCTGAGACAGGGACTGAGACAGGGACTGAGACAGGGTCTGAGGCAGGGACTGAGACAGGGACTGAGACAGGGTCTGAGACAGGGTCTGAGGCAGGGACTGAGGCAGGGACTGAGGCAGGGACTGAGACAGGGACTGAGACAGGGACTGAGACAGGGACTGAGACAGGGTCTGAGACAGGGTCTGAGACAGGGACTGAGACAGGGACTGAGACAGGGACTGAGGCAGGGACTGAGACAGGGACTGTGTGCGTGAGAGAGAGGCAGGACTGAGACAGGGACTGAGACATGGTCTGATACAGGGACTGAGACAGGGACTGAGACAGGGACTGTGTGTAATCAACAAAGGGGGGGGCTTTGGGTGTATCTGTGCGTGGGCGACCTGTGTGTGATGGGACAAATGTGTGTGTGTGTGTGTGTGATGGGACATGTGTGTGTGTGTGTGTGTGAGATGGGACAGTGTCAATGTCTCTCTATTCTAACACCCTGAAGACTGGTGGTATAATGTCCTGCTACCCAGGACCAGGAGACAACAGACTGGTGGTATAATGTCCTGCTACCCAGGACCAGGAGACAACAGACTGGTGGTATAATGTCCTGCTACCCAGGAGACAACAGACTGGTGGTATAATGTCCTGCTACCCAGGAGACAACAGACTGGTGGTATAATGTCCTGCTACCCAGGAGACAACAGACTGAGTATAATGTCCAACAGACTGGTGGTATAATGTCCTGCTACCCAGGACCAGGAGACAACAGACTGGTGATATAATGTCCTGCTACCCAGGAGACAACAGACTGGTGGTATAATGTCCTGCTACCCAGGACCAGGAGACAACAGACTGGTGATATAATGTCCTGCTACCCAGGACCAGGAGACAACAGACTGGTGGTATAATGTCCTGCTACCCAGGACCAGGAGACAACAGACTGGTGATATAATGTCCCGCTGTGGTATCGGACGGACCAGACCAGACCAGACCAGACCAGACAGACAGACAGACAGACAGACAGACAGACAGACAGACAGACAGACAGACAGACAGACAGACAGACAGACAGACAGACAGGGCCTGGGTCAGACTAGGAGACACGTCTCAGTGTCTCTATGAACACAGCCTGGGTCAGACTAGGAAGAGACGTCTCAGTGTGTCCCCATGAACACAGTCCGACTAGTGAACAGGAAGCTCTGCACCAAGAGGACAGGTGTTTATAGTAAACAACAGAATCAACACTTAGTGATGAATCTCTTTTCGACAGGCGAGATGTCAGAACCCCACAGCTAAAATAATTGTCATCCTCCTCCAACCAGGGATTAGCTTTCATAGTAACACGACCCCCCCCCCCCCCTCTCTCTCCCCCTCTCTCCCCCTCTTTTCTCTCCCCCCCTCTCCCTCCCCCCCCCCCCCCTCTCTCTCCCCCTCTCTCTCTCTCTCTCTCTCTCCACCCCCCTCTCTCTCTCCACACCCCCCTCTCTCTCTCCACCCCCCCCTGTCAATTCAATTCAATTCAAGGGGCTTTATTGGCATGGGAAACTTGTGTTAACATTGCCAAAGCAAGTGAGGTAGATAATATACAAAAGTGAAATAAACAATAAAAATTAACAGTAAACATTACACAACAGAAGTTTCAAAACAATAAAGACATGACAAATGTCATATTATATATATACAGTGTTGTAACAATGTACAAATGGTTAAAGCACACAAGTTAAAATAAATAAACATAAATATGGGTTGTATTTACAATGGTGTTTGTTCTTCACTGGTTGCCCTTTTCTTGTGGCAACAGGTCACAAATCTTGCTGCTGTGATGTCACACTGTGGAATTTCACCCAGTAGATATGGGAGTTTATCAAAATTGGATTTGTTTTCGAATTCTTTGTGGATCTGTGTAATCTGAGGGAAATATGTCTCTCTAATATGGTCATACATTGGGCAGGAGGTTAGGAAGTGCAGCTCAGTTTCCACCTCATTTTGTGGGCAGTGAGCACATAGCCTGTCTTCTCTTGAGAGCCATGTCTGCCTACGGCGGCCTTTCTCAATAGCAAGGCTATGCTCACTGAGTCTGTACATAGTCAAAGCTTTCCTTAAGTTTGGGTCAGTCACAGTGGTCAGGTATTCTGCCACTGTGTACTCTCTGTTTAGGGCCAAATAGCATTCTAGTTTGCTCTGTTTTTTTGTTAATTCTTTCCAATGTGTCAAGTAATTATCTTTTTGTTTTCTCATGATTTGGTTGGGTCTAATTGTGCTGTTGTCCTGGGGCTCTGTGGGGTGTGTTTGTGTTTGTGAACAGAGCCCTAGGACCAGCTTGCTTAGGGGACTCTTCTCCAGGTTCATCTCTCTGTAGGTGATGGCTTTGTTATGGAAGGTTTGGGAATCGCTTCCTTTTAGGTGGTTGTAGAATTTAACGGCTCTTTTCTGGATTTTGATAATTAGTGGGTATCGGCCTAATTCTGCTCTGCATGCATTATTTGGTGTTCTACGTTGTACACGGAGGATATTTTTGCAGAATTCTGCATGCAGAGTCTCAATTTGGTGTTTGTCCCATTTTGTGAAATCTTGGTTGGTGAGCGGACCCCAGACCTCACAACCATAAAGGGCAATGGGCTCTATGACTGATTCAAGTATTTTTAGCCAGATCCTAATTGGTATGTTGAAATTTATGTTCCTTTTGATGGCATAGAATGCCCTTCTTGCCTTGTCTCTCAGATCGTTCACAGCTCTGTGGAAGCTACCTGTGGTGCTGATGTTTAGGCCGAGGTATGTATAGTTTTTTGTGTGCTCTAGGGCAACGGTGTCTAGATGGAATTTGTGGTCCTGGCGACTGGACCTTTTTTGGAACACCATTATTTTGGTCTTACTGAGATTTACTGTCAGGGCCCAGGTCTGACAGAATCTGTGCAGAAGATCTAGGTGCTGCTGTAGGCCCTCCTTGGTTGGTGACAGAAGCACCAGATCATCAGCAAACAGTAGACATTTGACTTCGGATTCTAGTAGGGTGAGACCGGGTGCTGCAGACTGTTCTAGTGCCCGCGCCAATTCGTTGATATATATGTTGAAGAGGGTGGGGCTTAAGCTGCATCCCTGTCTCACCCCACGACCCTGTGTGAAGAAATGTGTGTGTTTTTTGCCAATTTTAACCGCACACTTGTTGTTTGTGTACATGGATTTTATGATGTCGTATGTTTTACCCCCAACACCACTTTCCATCAATTTATATAGCAGACCCTCATGCCAAATTGAGTCGAAGGCTTTTTTGAAATCAACAAAGCATGAGAAGACTTTGCCTTTGTTTTGGTTTGTTTGGTTGTCAATTAGGGTGTGTAGGGTGAATACATGGTCTGTTGTACGGTAATTTGGTAAAAAGCCAATTTGACATTTGCTCAGTACATTGTTTTCATTGAGGAAATGTACGAGTCTGCTGTTAATGATAATGCAGAGTATTTTCCCAAGGTTACTGTTGACGCATATTCCACGGTAGTTATTGGGGTCAAATTTGTCTCCACTTTTGTGGATTGGGGTGATCAGTCCTTGGTTCTGTCTCCCCCTCCCTCCCCCTCTCTCTCGTTGTTTTCCATGCTGAGTGAAACTGTGTTTGTAAAAGTTCAACCTGGATGAAGGCTGAAAAGCTGTTGAAAATCAGCGGCCTGAAGAATGTTCTCACTGCGGAGTTATGTAGATTTGAGTAAACAAGTGCAAATTGTTGAGGTTTTAATTAAAATATTTGACAATCATTTTATCTGAAGTAACCCTATATAACATCTGTAGAGCAGATGGGTTTAAAAGCCCAGAGAAACTCTGTCCTCCCCCGTTCCCTCCCTCCCTCCCCCTCTAACTCCCTAAGTTCAGTGAACAGAAGTGACTCTCAGAGTTTTCCCAAAATGCCTTTCTACCATCTCCTGTTATTGGCCCAATAGTAGGTTGTTACTGCCAGGATATATCCTGGAACTCCCTCTCCTCCTCCATCCCTCTCTCCTCCTCCCTCCATCCCTCTCTCTCTCCCTCCCTCCATCCATCCATCTCTCTCCTCCTCCTCCCTTCCTCCCTCCATCCATCTCTCTCTCTCCTCCTCCCTCCCTCCATCCATCTCTCTCCTCCTCCCTCCATCCATCCATCTCTCTCCTGCTCCTCCCTTCCTCCCTCCCTCCCTCCCTCCCTCCATCTCTCTCTCTCCTCCTCCTCCCTCCCTCCATCTCTCTCTCCTCCTCCCTCCATCCCTCTCCTCCTCCCTCCCTATCTCCATCCACCTCTTCCTCCCTCCATCCATCTCTCTCTCTCCTCCCTCCCTCCCTCCCTCCCTCCATCTCTCTCTCTCCTCCTCCTCCCTCCCTCCATCTCTCTCTCCTCCTCCCTCCATCTCTCTCCTCCTCCCTATCTCCATCCACCTCTTTCTCCTCCTCCCTCCATCCATCCATCCCTCTCTCCATCCATCCCTCTCCCCTCCTCCTCCCTCCCTCCATCCATCCATCCATCCATTCATCCATCCCTCCCTCCATCCATTCATCCATCCATCCATCCATCCATCTCTCTCCATCCATCCCTCTCTCCTCCTCCCTCCCTCCCTCCATCCCTCTCCTCCTCTCTCCCTCCCTCCATCCATCCATCCCTCTCCTCCTCCCTCCCTCCATCCCTCCCTCCCTCCCTCCATCCATCCCTCTCTCCTCCTCCCTCCCTCCCTCCATCCATCCATCCCTCCTCCTCCTCCCTCCCTCCATCCATCCATCCCTCTCTCCATCCATCCATCCATCCCTCCATCCCTCCCTCCCTCCCCTCCCTCCATCCATCCATCCCTCTCTCCATCCATCCCTCTCTCTCCTCCTCCCTCCCTCCATCCATCCATCCCTCTCCTCCTCTCTCCCTCCCTCCATCCATCCATCCCTCTCTCCATCCATCCATCCATCCCTCTCTCCTCCTCCCTCCCTCCATCCATCCATCCCTCTCCTCCTCTCTCCCTCCCTCCATCCATCCATCCCTCTCTCCATCCATCCATCCATCCCTCTCTCCTCCTCTCTCCCTCCATCCATCCCTCTCCTCCTCCCTCCCTCTCCATCCCCTCCCTCCATCCCTCCATCCATCCATCCCTCTCTCCATCCATCCATCCATCCCTCTCTCCCTCCATCCATCCATCCCTCTCTCCTCCTCTCTCCCTCCATCCATCTCTCCTCCTCTCTCCCTCCATCCATCCATCCATCCCTCTCTCCTCCTCTCTCCCTCCATCCATCCATCCATCCCTCTCTCCTCCTCCCTCCCTCCATCCATCCATCCCTCTCCTCCTCTCTCCCTCCCTCCATCCATCCATCCCTCTCTCCATCCATCCATCCATCCCTCTCTCCTCCTCCCTCCCTCCATCCATCCATCCATCCCTCTCTCCTCCCTCCCTCCCTCCCTCCCTCCATCCCTCTCTCCATCCATCCCTCTCTCCTCCTCCTCCCTCCCTCCCTCCATCCATCCATCCCTCTCTCCATCCATCCATCCATCCCTCTCTCCTCCTCTCTCCCTCCATCCATCCATCCATCCCTCTCTCCTCCTCTCTCCCTCCCTCCATCCCTCTCTCCATCCATCCATCTCCCTCCCTCCCTCCCTCCCTCCATCCCCCTCTCTCCTCTCCCTCCATCCATCCATCCATCCCTCTCTCCTCCTCTCTCCCTCCATCCATCCATCCATCCCTCTCTCCTCCTCTCTCCCTCCATCCATCCCTCTCCTCCTCTCTCCCTCCATCCATCCATCCATCCCTCTCTCCTCCTCTCTCCCTCCATCCATCCATCCATCCCTCTCCTCCTCCCTCCCTCCCTCCATCCATCCATCCCTCTCTCCTCCTCTCTCTCTCCCTCCATCCATCCATCCATCCCTCTCCTCCCTCCCTCCCTCCCTCCATCCATCCATCCCTCTCTCCTCCTCTCTCCCTCCATCCATCCATCCATCCCTCTCTCCTCCTCTCTCCCTCCATCCATCCATCCATCCCTCTCTCCTCCTCCCTCCCTCCCTCCCTCTCTCCATCCATCCATCCATCCCTCTCTCCCTCCCTCCCTCCCTCCCTCTCTCCCTCCATCCATCCATCCATCCATCCCTCTCTCCCTCCCTCCCTCCCTCCCTCCTCTCCCTCCCTCCATCCCTCCATCCATCCATCCCTCTCTCCCTCCCTCCCTCTCTCCCTCCATCCATCCATCCATCCATCCATCCCTCTCCTCCTCCTTCCCTGTGTGTTGTAACAGAACTCTCAGGTTCTGGTACCGACCATACCGTGTCAGTGTGTTGTAACAGAACTCTCTGGTTCTGGTACCAACCATACCGTGTCAGTGTGTTGTAACAGAACTCTCTGGTTCTGGTACCAACCATACCGTGTCCAGTGTGTTGTAACAGTAACAGAACTCTCTGGTTCTGGTACCAACCATACCGTGTCAGTGTGTTGTAACATAACTCTCTGGTTCTGGTACCAACCATACCGTGTCAGTGTGTTGTAACAGAACTCTCTGGTTCTGGTACCAACCAAACCGTGTCAGTGTGTTGTAACAGTAACAGAACTCTCTGGTTCTGGTACCAACCATACCGTGTCAGTGTGTTGTAACAGAACTCTCTGGTTCTGGTACCAACCAAACCGTGTCAGTGTGTTGTAACAGTAACAGAACTCTCTGGTTCTGGTACCAACCATACCGTGTCAGTGTGTTGTAACAGAACTCTCTGGTTCTGGTACCAACCAAACCGTGTCAGTGTGTTGTAACAGAACTCTCAGGTTCTGGTACCAACCATACCGTGTCAGTGTGTTGTAACATAACTCTCTGGTTCTGGTACCAACCATACCGTGTCAGTGTGTTGTAACATAACTCTCTGGTTCTGGTACCAACCATACCGTGTCAGTGTGTTGTAACATAACTCTCTGGTTCTGGTACCAACCATACCGTGTCAGTGTGTTGTAACAGAACTCTCTGGTTCTGGTACCAACCATACCGTGTCAGTGTGTTGTAACAGAACTCTCTGGTTCTGGTACCAACCATATCGTGTCAGTGTGTTGTAACAGAACTCTCTGGTTCTGGTACCAACCATACCGTGTCAGTGTGTTGTAACAGTAACAGAACTCTCTGGTTCTGGTACCAACCATACCGTGTCAGTGTGTTGTAACAGAGAAACGGAGACGGGGATCTGAGAGGCTCTTTTGGCTTCTCGTCTCAACACAGCTTAGGGAGGAAACCTTGACAAACCCTCTGGAAACACCACAACACCACATGGTGATAAATCAACGATATAAACCGCAGAGTCAGAGAGATTTAGTCAGAGAGATTTAGTCAGAGAGATCTGATCAGAGAGATTTAGTCAGAGAGATTTAGTCAGAGAGGTTTAGTCAGAGAGGTTTAGTCAGAGAGATTTAGTCAGAGAGGTTTAGTCAGAGAGGTTTAGTCAGAGAGATTTAGTCAGAGAGGTTTAGTCAGAGAGGTTTAGTCAGAGAGGTTTAGTCAGAGAGGTTTAGTCAGAAAGATTTAGTCAGAGAGGTTTAGTCAGAGAGATTTAGTCAGAGAGGTTTAGTCAGAGAGATTTAGTCGGAGAGGTTTAGTCAGAGAGGTTTAGTCAGAGAGGTTTAGTCAGAGAGGTTTAGTCAGAGAGGTTTAGTCAGAGAGATTTAGTCGGAGAGGTTTAGTCAGAGAGGTTTAGTCAGAGAGATTTAGTCAGAGAGATTTAGTCAGAGAGGTTTAGTCAGAGAGGTTTAGTCAGAGAGGTTTAGTCAGAGAGGTTTAGTCAGAGAGGTTTAGTCAGAGAGGTTTAGTCAAAGAGGTTTGCCCTAGGGGGTAGTGCACTACTTTAGACCAGAGCCCTATGGGGGTAGTGCACTACTTTAGACCAGATCCCTATGGGGGTAGTGCACTACTTTAGACCAGAGCCCTATGGGGGTAGTGCACTACTTTAGACCAGAGCCCTATGGGGGTAGTGCACTACTTTAGACCAGAGTCCTATGGGGGTAGTGCACTACTTTAGACCAGAGTCCTATGGGGGTAGTGCACTACTTTAGACCAGAGCCCTATGGGGGTAGTGCACTACTTTAGACCAGAGCCCTATGGGGGTAGTGCACTACGTAGTGGAACAGGTCCTCCATGGTAACGTCGTGGTTACGGGTCGGAGAACACAACAGTGATGCATCATGGTCCGTTTCCTGTGTTCTATTCAGGAGGACTTTGTTGTGGCGAAACAGACCCACAGAGACCTTTCGCCTTCCCAGCTACGCCTCACCCAGGTCACATGACAGGGGCTTGGACTCGTTCATTGAGAGTATTTTAACCTCTTGTATTGTTTGGTGGTTTGGTCGTACCGCTGTCAGACAGAGAAATATGTTGAGAAGGACTATAGCCACAGACAGCAAGGTACTAGGAGTCAGACAGACAGGCCTGATGAGATCATTAAGGTCCCTCAGCAAGGTACTAGGAGTCAGACAGACAGGGTACTAGGAGTCAGACAGACAGGGTACTAGGAGTCAGACAGACAAGGTACTAGGAGTCAGACAGACAAGGTACTAGGAGTCAGACAGACAAGGTACTAGGAGTCAAACAGACAAGGTACTAGGAGTCAGACAGACAGGGTACTAGGAGTCAGACAGACAAGGTACTAGGAGTCAGACAGACAAGGTACTAGGAGTCAGACAGACAGGCTTGATGAGATCTTTAAGGTCAGGTCCCTCAGCAAGGTACTAGGAGTCAGACAGACAATGTACTAGGAGTCAGACAGACAAGGTACTAGGAGTCAGACAGACAAGGTACTAGGAGTCAGGCAGACAGGCTCTGGATTAGATCCTTAAGGTCCGGTCAGACCCCCTGTACCTGGACTGTAAACTACTCCCCTCTGGGTGCAGGTATAGGGCAGCCCCTTGCCTGCAGGAAAAACAAGACTAGACAATAATTTGTGTCATATCTCTCCTAATATGCTGTACTGGGACTTCACTTCCCAGGTGCCTCGAGGTGTAGTCCTCCTATAACTGTACTGGGACTTCACTTCCCAGGTGCCTCGAGGTGTAGTCCTCCTATAACTGTACTGGGACTTCACTTCCCAGGTGCCTCGAGGTGCAGTCCTCAAAGAGCAGAGGTAGAGGAACATGAGCTGCCCCTGAGACAATAATATCAACTGGGATCTAAGTTGAATGTGAATACAGGGGCTATAAAGACAGAGGTCACTCTGAGGGAGAGAAAGAGGAGGGGGGAGGGAGAGAAGGGGGATATAAAGGGGGGAGAGAAAGAAGAATAACGGGAGAGAAGAGAGAGGGGGAGAAGAGAGGGGGGAGAGAAAGAAGGAGAAGATGGGGAGAGAAGAGAGAGGGAGAGAAGAGAGAGGGAGAGAAAGACAGCGGGGAGAGAAGAAAGACGGAGAGAAAGAAAGCGGGGGAGAGAAGAGAGAGGGAGAGAAGAGAGAGAGAGAGAGAGAGAGAAAGACAGAGGGGGAGAGAAGAGAGAGAAGAGAGAGGGAGAGAGAGAAAGAGAGGGAGAGAAGAGAGAGGGGGGAGAGAAGAGAGAGGGAGAGAAGAAGGGAGAGAAGAGAGAGGGAGAGAACGAAAGAAAGATGGGGAGAGAAGAGAAAGGGGGAGAAGGGAGAGGGGGAGCTGCAATTTTCAACTGTAAAAAGACAATAGAGAAGATAAATGGTTAAATCTCTTACCGTCTAGCTTGGGCCCAGTCTTCATGTTCATGGTACCCTTCATAGCCGACACCGACCAGGTCAGGCTGGGCCGGGCAGGGTGCGACTCAGTCTCCATGACAACCACGATCTGGGCGGTGCGGAGGGACACCTTGTGGAAGGCTGCCAGGGATCTGAGAGAGCTGAGGTGGGAGGGGTCGGGACGCGGGGGAGAGGAGGTCCTACTGGGGGAGGAATGAGGGGTGGAGGAGGGTTTAGGAGCCTCCCAGTAGTGATCAGGTAGGACCTTCCTCAGGTAGGCCTTGGTCTGCTCCAGTTTCACCAGCGTAGGGTTCACCTTCAGGGGCCGGGACAGCTCCACGTTCAGCTCCGCTGGACGAACAGAAGACAGAGTTACCGTAATACTAAATATTAACAGAAGAGAGAGTTACCGTAATACTAAATATTAACAGAAGACAGAGTTACCGTAATACTAAATATTAACAGAAGACAGAGTTACCGTAATACTAAATATTAACAGAAGAGAGTTACCGTAATACAAAATATTAACAGAAGACAGAGTTACCGTAATACAAAATATTAACAGAAGAGAGAGTTACCGTATTACTAAATATTAACAGAAGAGAGAGTTACCGTATTACTAAATATTAACAGAAGAGAGAGTTACCGTAATACTAAATATTAACAGAAGACAGAGTTACCGTAATACTAAATATTAACAGAAGAGAGTTACCGTAATACAAAATATTAACAGAAGACAGAGTTACCGTAATACTAAATATTAACAGAAGAGAGTTACCGTAATACAAAATATTAGCAGAAGACAGAGTTACCGTAATACTAAATATTAACAGAAGATAGAGTTACCGTATTACTAAATATTAACAGAAGAGAGAGTTACCGTATTACTAAATATTAACAGAAGAGAGAGTTACCGTAATACTAAATATTAACAGAAGAGAGAGTTACCGTAATACTAAATATTAACAGAAGACAGAGTTACCGTAATACTAAATATTAACAGAAGAGAGAGTTACCGTAATACAAAATATTAACAGAAGAGAGTTACCGTAATACTAAATATTAACAGAAGAGAGAGTTACCGTAATACTACATATTAACAGAAGAGAGAGTTACCGTAATACTAAATATTAACAGAAGAGAGACAAGAGAGAGTTACCGTAATACTAAATATTAACAGAAGAGCTTTAGGTTTATGTTCCTTGTGGAAATTTGCCACTTTGAGAGTTGCTGAGCTCTAAGCAGGTCAGTTTAGGTGGAGAGATAGTAGAGGGATATCTTTCCTAAGAGGAGGTGTCAGTTTAGGTGGAGAGATAGTAGAGGGATATCTTTCCTAAGAGGAGGTGTCAGTTTAGGTGGAGAGATAGTAGAGGGAGATCTTTCCCTTAGAGGAGGTGTCAGTTTAGGTGGAGAGATAGTAGAGGGAGATCTTTCCCTAAGAGGAGGTGTCAGTTTAGATGGAGAGATAGTAGAGGGATATCTTTCCTTAAAGGAGGTGTCAGTTTAGGTGGAGAGATAGTAGAGGGAGATCTTTCCCTAAGAGGAGGTGTCCGTTTAGGTGGAGAGATAGGAGAGGGAGATCTTTCCTTAGAGGAGGTGTCAGTTTAGATGGAGAGATAGTAGAGGGATATCTTTCCTTAAAGGAGGTGTCAGTTTAGGTGGAGAGATAGTAGAGGGAGATCTTTCCCTAAGAGGAGGTGTCAGTTTAGATGGATAGATAGTAGAGGGAGCTGTCAAAGTGATATAAACATGACTTTATAGAAACACAACCAGGTGTGATAAACCTGCTCCCCAGCCATATCTGCACAGCCCCCCCCCCCCGATCACTATCTCTGGGGCTGCAGGCTACATCCATGTTACTATCCTCCGATCACTATCTCTGAGGCAGCAGGCTACATCCATGTTACTATCCTCAGATCACTATCTCTGGGGCTGCAGGCTACATCCATGTTACTATCCTCAGATCGCTATCTCTGGGGCTGCAGGCTACATCCATGTTACTATCCTCAGATCACTATCTCTGGGGCTGCAGGCTACATCCATGTTACTATCCTCAGATCACTATCTCTGAGGCTGCAGGCTACATCCATGTTACTATCCTCATATCGCTATCTCTGAGGCTGAAGGACACATCCATGTTACTATCCTCAGATCACTATCTCTGAGGCTGCAGGCTACATCCATGTTACTATCCTCATATCGCTATCTCTGAGGCTGAAGGACACATCCATGTTACTATCCTCAGATCACTATCTCTGAGGCTGCAGGCTACATCCATGTTACTATCCTCAGATCACTATCTCTGGGGCTGCAGGCTACATGTTACTATCCTCATATCACTATCTCTGAGGCAGCAGGCTACATCCATGTTACTATCCTCAGATCACTATCTCTGGGGCTGCAGGCTACATCCATGTTACTATCCTCAGATCGCTATCTCTGGGGCTGCAGGCTACATCCATGTTACTATCCTCAGATCACTATCTCTGGGGCTGCAGGCTACATCCATGTTACTATCCTCAGATCACTATCTCTGAGGCTGCAGGCTACATCCATGTTACTATCCTCATATCGCTATCTCTGAGGCTGAAGGACACATCCATGTTACTATCCTCAGATCACTATCTCTGAGGCTGCAGGCTACATCCATGTTACTATCCTCATATCGCTATCTCTGAGGCTGAAGGACACATCCATGTTACTATCCTCAGATCACTATCTCTGAGGCTGCAGGCTACATCCATGTTACTATCCTCAGATCACTATCTCTGGGGCTGCAGGCTACATGTTACTATCCTCATATCACTATCTCTGAGGCAGCAGGCTACATCCATGTTACTATCCTCAGATCACTATCTCTGAGGCTGCAGGCTACATCCATGTTACTATCCTCAGATCACTATCTCTGGGGCTGCAGGCTACATCCATGTTACTATCCTCAGATCACTATCTCTGGGGCTGCAGGCTACATCCATGTTACTATCCTCAGATCACTATCTCTGGGGCTGCAGGCTACATCCATGTTACTATCCTCATATCGCTATCTCTGAGGCTGAAGGACACATCCATGTTACTATCCTCAGATCACTATCTCTGGGGCTGCAGGCTACATCCATGTTACTATCCTCCGATCACTATCTCTGGGGCTGCAGGCTACATCCATGTTACTATCCTCAGATCACTATCTCTGGGGCTGCAGGCTACATCCATGTTACTATCCTCATATCGCTATCTCTGAGGCTGAAGGACACATCCATGTTACTATCCTCAGATCACTATCTCTGAGGCTGCAGGCTACATCCATGTTACTATCCTCATATCGCTATCTCTGAGGCTGAAGGACACATCCATGTTACTATCCTCAGATCACTATCTCTGAGGCTGCAGGCTACATCCATGTTACTATCCTCAGATCACTATCTCTGGGGCTGCAGGCTACATGTTACTATCCTCATATCACTATCTCTGGGGCTGCAGGCTACATCCATGTTACTATCCTCATATCGCTATCTCTGAGGCTGAAGGACACATCCATGTTACTATCCTCAGATCACTATCTCTGGGGCTGCAGGCTACATCCATGTTACTATCCTCCGATCACTATCTCTGGGGCTGCAGGCTACATCCATGTTACTATCCTCAGATCACTATCTCTGGGGCTGCAGGCTACATCCATGTTACTATCCTCATATCGCTATCTCTGAGGCTGAAGGACACATCCATGTTACTATCCTCAGATCACTATCTCTGAGGCTGCAGGCTACATCCATGTTACTATCCTCATATCGCTATCTCTGAGGCTGAAGGACACATCCATGTTACTATCCTCAGATCACTATCTCTGAGGCTGCAGGCTACATCCATGTTACTATCCTCAGATCACTATCTCTGGCGCTGCAGGCTACATCCATGTTACTATCCTCAGATCACTATCTCTGAGGCTGCAGGCCACATCCATGTTACTATCCTCATATCGCTATCTCTGAGGCTGAAGGACACATCCATGTTACTATCCTCAGATCACTATCTCTGAGGCTGCAGGCTACATCCATGTTACTATCCTCTGATCACATCCTCCGTGTCAGAGCGCTCCCACTCGCGTTACATCCATGTGTTTCCACTCTGCAGGTTGAGAAGGATGAAACCGATCCTCACAACAAAACACACAAACTATTTACAAGCTGAGATGGATTTATATTTATCACAGGCAAAGCTACAAATCCTTGTGGATGGAGACTAATCTATAAAATCCAGATAGATATAATCTGATCTGGTCATAAGGACCTCTCTCTCTCTCTCTCTCTCTCTCTCTGCACGTTTCTGAGCAGCTACCCCCTCTCTAACTGTTTACACCCAGCTCCTATAGAATCATCTGGAAGTCCAGCCAGAAGATACCCCCTCTCTAACAGTTTACACCCAGCTCCTATAGAATCACCTGGAAGTCCAGCCAGAAGATACCCCCTCTCTAACTGTTTACACCCAGCTCCTATAGAATCACCTGGAAGTCCAGCCAGAAGATACCCCCTCTCTAACCGTTTACACCCAGCTCCTATAGAATCATCTGGAAGTCCAGCCAGAACATACCCCCTCTCTAACTGTTTACACCCAGCTCCTATAGAATCATCTGGAAGTCCAGCCAGAAGATACCCCCTCTCTAACTGTTTACACCCAGCTCCTATAGAATCATCTGGAAGTCCAGCCAGAAAATACCCCCTCTCTAACTGTTTACACCCAGCTCCTATAGAATCATCTGGAAGTCCAGCCACCTCTTACCCCCTCTCTAACTGTTTACACCCAGCTCCTATAGAATCATCTGGAAGTCCAGCCACCTCTTACCCCCTACATACTAACACGTTTAACTTGTAACCTTCAACCGTAGCCTCTTTAAGCTCATCGTGTGCCGAGAGCGGGGAAAAGGCAGCGCACGGAAATCTGGATTAATGGAAGAAAGATGGTGGCCCTTCCGTCACGTCGTTGGGATGTCAAAAGAAGGCCTTGTTCAGGAGTGACGTTCCTTCACTTCTCACGCAAGTGTTTTGATGAGGAACACCCTTCCTTTCAATCAAACACCAAGTGGTTCTTTAACCCAGACGAGGACTATCAGTGCTGCTTTAACCCAGCCGAGGACTGTCAGTTCTGCTTTAACCCAGCCGAGGACTGTCAGTGCTGCTTTAACCCAGCCGAGGACTATCAGTGCTGCTTTAACCCAACCGAGGACTGTCAGTTCTGCTTTAACCCAGCCGAGGACTATCAGTGCTGCTTTAACCCAGCCGAGGAATATCAGTGGTTCTTTAACCCAGCCGAGGACTATCAGTGCTGCTTTAACCCAGCCGAGGACTATCAGTGCTGCTTTAACCCAGCCGAGGACTATCAGTTCTGCTTTAACCCAGCCGAGGACTATCAGTGCTGCTTTAACCCAGCCGAGGACTATCAGTGCTGCTTTAACCCAGCCGAGGACTATCAGTGCTGCTTTAACCCAGCCGAGGACTATCAGTGCTGCTTTAACCCAGCCGAGGACTATCAGTTCTGCTTTAACCCAGCCGAGGACTATCAGTGCTGCTTTAACCCAGCCGAGGACTATCAGTTCTGCTTTAACCCAGCCGAGGACTATCAGTGGTTCTTTAACCCAGCCGAGGACTATCAGTTCTGCTTTAACCCAGCCGAGGACTATCAGTTCTGCTTTAACCCAGCCGAGGACTGTCAGTGCTGCTTTAACCCAGCCGAGGAATATCAGTTCTGCTTTAACCCAGCCGAGGAATATCAGTGGTTCTTTAACCCAGCCGAGGACTATCAGTGCTGCTTTAACCCAGCCGAGGACTATCAGTTCTGCTTTTACCCAGCCGAGGAATATCAGTTCTGCTTTAACCCAGCCGGGGACTGTCAGTGCTGCTTTAACCCAGCCGAGGAATATCAGTTCTGCTTTAACCCAGCCGAGGACTATCAGTTCTGGTTTAACCCAGCCGGGGACTGTCAGTGCTGCTTTAACCCAGCCGAGGAATATCAGTTCTGCTTTAACCCAGCCGAGGACTATCAGTGGTTCTTTAACCCAGCCGAGGACTATCAGTTCTGCTTTAACCCAGCCGAGGACTATCAGTTCTGCTTTAACCCAGCCGAGGACTGTCAGTGCTGCTTTAACCCAGCCGAGGAATATCAGTTCTGCTTTAACCCAGCCGAGGAATATCAGTGGTTCTTTAACCCAGCCGAGGACTATCAGTGCTGCTTTAACCCAGCCGAGGACTATCAGTTCTGCTTTTACCCAGCCGAGGAATATCAGTTCTGCTTTAACCCAGCCGGGGACTGTCAGTGCTGCTTTAACCCAGCCGAGGAATATCAGTTCTGCTTTAACCCAGCCGAGGACTATCAGTTCTGGTTTAACCCAGCCGGGGACTGTCAGTGCTGCTTTAACCCAGCCGAGGAATATCAGTTCTGCTTTAACCCAGCCGAGGACTATCAGTTCTGGTTTAACCCAGCCGTGGACTGTCAGTGCTGCTTTAACCCAGCCGAGGACTATCAGTGCTGCTTTAACCCAGCCGGGGACTATCAGTTCTGCTTTAACCCAGCCGGGGACTGTCAGTGCTGCTTTAACCCAGCCGAGGAATATCAGTTCTGCTTTAACCCAGCCGAGGACTATCAGTGCTGCTTTAACCCAGCCGAGGACTATCAGTGCTGCTTTAACCCAGCCGAGGACTATCAGTTCTGCTTTAACCCAGCCGAGAACTATCAGTGCTGCTTTAACCCAGCCGAGGACTATCAGTGGTTCTTTAACCCAGCCGAGGACTATCAGTGGTTCTTTAACCCAGCCGAGGAATATCAGTTCTGCTTTTACCCAGCCGAGGACCATCAGTGCTGCTTTAACCCAGCCGAGGACTATCAGTTCTGCTTTAACCCAGCCGAGGACTATCAGTGGTTCTTTAACCCAGCCGAGGACTATCAGTTCTGCTTTAACCCAGCCGAGGACTATCAGTTCTGCTTTAACCCAACCGAGGACTATCAGTGCTGCTTTAACCCAGCCGAGGACTATCAGTGCTGCTTTAACCCAGCCGAGGACTATCAGTGGTTCTTTAACCCAGCCGAGGACTATCAGTGCTGCTTTAACCCAGGCGAGGACTACTAGTTCTCAGTTAACCTCATACCTTAAGGAACATGGCTAATATAAACCTCATACCTTAAGGAACAGGGCTAATATAAACCTCATACCTTAAGGAACAGGACTAAAATAAACCTCATACCTTAAGGAACAGGACTAAAATAAACCTCATACCTTAAGGAACAGGGTTAATATAAACCTCATACCTTAAGGAACAGGACTAAAATAAACCTCATACCTTAAGGAACAGGACTAAAATAAACCTCATACCTTAAGGAACAGGACTAAAATAAACCTCATACCTTAAGGAACAGGGCTAATATAAACCTCATACCTTAAGGAACAGGACTAAAATAAACCTCATACCTTAAGGAACAGGGCTAATATCAACCTCATACCTTAAGGAACAGGGCTAATATAAACCTCATACCTTAAGGAACAGGGCTAATATAAACCTCATACCTTAAGGAACAGGGCTAATATAAACCTCATACCTTAAAGAACAGGGCTAATATCAACCTCATACCTTAAGGAACAGGGCTAATATAAACCTCATACCTTAAAGAACAGGGCTAATATATACCTCATACCTTTAGGAACAGGGCTAATATAAACCTCATACCTTAAGGAACAGGGCTAATATAAACCTCATACCTTTAGGAACAGGGCTAATATAAACCTCATACCTTAAAGAACAGGGCTAATATATACCTCATACCTTTAGGAACAGGGCTAATATAAACCTCATACCTTAAAGAACAGGGCTAATATAAACCTCATACCTTAAAGAACAGGGCTAATATATACCTCATACCTTTAGGAACAGGGCTAATATATACCTCATACCTTTAGGAACAGGGATAATATAAACCTCATACCTTAAGGAACAGGGCTAATTTAAACCTCATACCTTAAGGAACAGGGCTAATATAAACCTCATACCTTAAGGAACAGGGCTAATTTAAACCTCATACCTTAAGGAACAGGGCTAATATAAACCTCATACCTTAAGGAACAGGGCTAATATAAACCTCATACCTTAAGGAACAGGGTTAATATAAACCTCATACCTTAAGGAACAGGGCTAATATAAACCTCATACCTTAAGGAACAAGGCTAATATAAACCTCATACCTTAAGGAACAGGGCTAATATAAACCTCATACCTTAAAGAACAGGGCTAATATAAACCTCATACCTTAAGGAACAGGGCTAATATAAACCTCATACCTTAAGGAACAGGGCTAATATAAACCTCATACCTTAAGGAACAGGGCTAATATAAACCTCATACCTTAAGGAACAGGGCTAATATAAACCTCATACCTTAAGGAACAGGGCTAATATAAACCTCATACCTTAAGGAACAGGGCTAATATAAACCTCATACCTTAAGGAACAGGGCTAATATAAACCTCATACCTTAAGGAACAGGGCTAATATAAACCTCATACCTTAAGGAACAGGGCTAATATAAACCTCATACCTTAAGGAACAGGGCTAATATAAACAGGCTGGGTCCTCAGCCTTCACTGCCCAGCTATTCTCAGGTGTCAGCCTCTATTAGTACCGGGAACACTGAGAGATCAAGGTCTGACACAGCAACACACACACGCACATTATGGCATGACATGGAGCTCAAACACGCCTGTTACCATGGTTACCATGCCTCTCTGTGAAGAGGTCACTCATGGTGACCCTGCGGTGAACCTGAGGTGAGCACAGTCTGGTTCTAGTCCGTCCCCTCTGTCCCCGGTTCTGGTTTCATTCCCTAACCAGTCTAGTCCGTCCCCTCTGTCCCCTAACCAGTCTAGTCCGTCCCCTCTGTCCCCTAAACAGTCTAGTCTGTCCCCTCTGTCCCCTAACCCTAACCAGTCTAGTCTGTCCCCTCTGTCCCCTAACCCTAACCAGTCTAGTCTGTCCCCTCTGTCCCCTAACCCTAACCAGTCTAGTCCGTCCCCTCTGTCCCCTAACCCTAACCAGTCTAGTCTGTCCCCTCTGTCCCCTAACCCTAACCAGTCTAGTCCGTCCCCTCTGTCCCCTAACCCTAACCAGTCTAGTCCGTCCCCTCTGTCCCCTAACCCTAACCAGTCTAGTCCGTCCCCTCTGTCCCCTAACCAGTCTAGTCTGTCCCCTCTGTCCCCTAACCCTAACCAGTCTAGTCTGTCCCCTCTGTCCCCTAACCCTAACCAGTCTAGTCCGTCCCCTCTGTCCCCTAACCAGTCTAGTCCGTCCCCTCTGTCCCCTAACCCTAACCAGTCTAGTCCGTCCCCTCTGTCCCCTAACCCTAACCAGTCTAGTCCGTCCCCTCTGTCCCCTAACCCTAACCAGTCTAGTCCGTCCCCTCTGTCCCCTAACCCTAACCAGTCTAGTCCGTCCCCTCTGTCCCCTAACCCTAACTAGTCTAGTCCGTCCCCTCTGTCCCCTAACCCTAACCAGTCTAGTCCGTCTCCTCTGTCCCCTAACCCTAACCAGTCTAGTCCGTCCCCTCTGTCCCCTAACCCTAACCAGTCTAGTCCGTCCCCTCTGTCCCCTAACCCTAACCAGTCTAGTCCGTCCCCTCTGTCCCCTAACCCTAACCAGTCTAGTCCGTCCCCTCTGTCCCCTAACCCTAACCAGTCTAGTCCGTCTCCTCTGTCCCCTAACCAGTCTAGTCCGTCCCCTCTGTCCCCTAACCAGTCTAGTCTGTCCCCTCTGTCCCCTAACCCTAACCAGTCTAGTCCGTCCCCTCTGTCCCCTAACCCTAACCAGTCTAGTCCGTCCCCTCTGTCCCCTAACCCTAACCAGTCTAGTCCGTC
Organism: Salvelinus alpinus; assembly: GCF_045679555.1. Classification (NCBI taxonomy): domain Eukaryota; kingdom Metazoa; phylum Chordata; class Actinopteri; order Salmoniformes; family Salmonidae; genus Salvelinus; species Salvelinus alpinus. The sequence goes on along the minus strand of NC_092089.1, from coordinate 5,967,145 downwards.
CCCTCTGTCCCCTAACCCTAACCAGTCTAGTCCGTCCCCTCTGTCCCCTAACCCTAACCAGTCTAGTCCGTCCCCTCTGTCCCCTAACCCTAACCAGTCTAGTCCGTCTCCTCTGTCCCCTAACCCTAACCAGTCTAGTCCGTCCCCTCTGTCCCCTAACCCTAACCAGTCTAGTCCGTCCCCTCTGTCCCCTAACCCTAACCAGTCTAGTCCGTCTCCTCTGTCCCCTAACCCTAACCAGTCTAGTCCGTCTCCTCTGTCCCCTAACCCTAACCAGTCTAGTCCGTCTCCTCTGTCCCCTAACCCTAACCAGTCTAGTCCGTCTCCTCTGTCCAGTAACCCTAACCAGTCTAGTCCGTCCCCTCTGTCCCCTAACCCTAACCAGTCTAGTCCGTCTCCTCTGTCCCCTAACCCTAACCAGTCTAGTCCGTCTCCTCTGTCCCCTAACCCTAACCAGTCTAGTCCGTCCCCTCTGTCCCCTAACCCTAACCAGTCTAGTCCGTCTCCTCTGTCCCCTAACCCTAACCAGTCTAGTCCGTCCCCTCTGTCCCCTAACCCTAACCAGTCTAGTCCGTCCCCTCTGTCCCCTAACCCTAACCAGTCTAGTCCGTCCCCTCTGTCCCCTAACCCTAACCAGTCTAGTCCGTCTCCTCTGTCCCCTAACCCTAACCAGTCTAGTCCGTCCCCTCTGTCCCCTAACCCTAACCAGTCTAGTCCGTCCCCTCTGTCCCCTAACCCTAACCAGTCTAGTCCGTCCCCTCTGTCCCCTAACCCTAACCAGTCTAGTCCGTCCCCTCTGTCCCCTAACCCTAACCAGTCTAGTCCGTCCCCTCTGTCCCCTAACCCTAACCAGTCTAGTCCGTCCCCTCTGTCCCCTAACCCTAACCAGTCTAGTCCGTCCCCTCTGTCCCCTAACCCTAACCAGTCTAGTCCGTCCCCTCTGTCCCCTAACCCTAACCAGTCTAGTCCGTCCCCTCTGTCCCCTAACCCTAACCAGTCTAGTCCGTCCCCTCTGTCCCCTAACCCTAACCAGTCTAGTCCGTCCCCTCTGTCCCCTAACCCTAACCAGTCTAGTCCGTCCCCTCTGTCCCCTAACCCTAACCAGTCTAGTCCGTCTCCTCTGTCCCCTAACCCTAACCAGTCTAGTCCGTCCCCTCTGTCCCCTAACCCTAACCAGTCTAGTCCGTCCCCTCTGTCCCCTAACCCTAACCAGTCTAGTCCGTCTCCTCTGTCCCCTAACCCTAACCAGTCTAGTCCGTCCCCTCTGTCCCCTAACCCTAACCAGTCTAGTCCGTCTCCTCTGTCCCCTAACCCTAATCAGTCTAGTCCGTCCCCTCTGTCCCCTAACCCTAACCAGTCTAGTCCGTCTCCTCTGTCCCCTAACCCTAACCAGTCTAGTCCGTCCCCTCTGTCCCCTAACCCTAACCAGTCTAGTCCGTCCCCTCTGTCCCCTAACCCTAACCAGTCTAGTCCGTCTCCTCTGTCCCCTAACCCTAACCAGTCTAGTCCGTCCCCTCTGTCCCCTAACCCTAACCAGTCTAGTCCGTCCCCTCTGTCCCCTAACCCTAACCAGTCTAGTCCGTCTCCTCTGTCCCCTAACCCTAACCAGTCTAGTCCGTCCCCTCTGTCCCCTAACCCTAACCAGTCTAGTCCGTCCCCTCTGTCCCCTAACCCTAACCAGTCTAGTCCGTCCCCTCTGTCCCCTAACCCTAACCAGTCTAGTCCGTCCCCTCTGTCCCCTAACCCTAACCAGTCTAGTCCGTCCCCTCTGTCCCCTAACCCTAACCAGTCTAGTCCGTCCCATCTGTCCCCTAACCCTAACCAGTCTAGTCCGTCCCCTCTGTCCCCTAACCCTAACCAGTCTAGTCCGTCCCCTCTGTCCCCTAACCCTAACCAGTCTAGTCCGTCCCCTCTGTCCCCTAACCCTAACCAGTCTAGTCCGTCCCCTCTGTCCCCTAACCCTAACCAGTCTAGTCCGTCCCCTCTGTCCCCTAACCCTAACCAGTCTAGTCCGTCCCCTCTGTCCCCTAACCCTAACCAGTCTAGTCCGTCCCCTCTGTCCCCTAACCCTAACCAGTCTAGTCCGTCCCCTCTGTCCCCTAACCCTAACCAGTCTAGTCCGTCCCCTCTGTCCCCTAACCCTAACCAGTCTAGTCCGTCCCCTCTGTCCCCTAACCCTAACCAGTCTAGTCCGTCCCCTCTGTCCCCTAACCAGTCTAGTCCGTCCCCTCTGTCCCCTAACCCTAACCAGTCTAGTCCGTCTCCTCTGTCCCCTAACCCTAACCAGTCTAGTCCGTCTCCTCTGTCCCCTAACCCTAACCAGTCTAGTCCGTCTCCTCTGTCCCCTAACCCTAACCAGTCTAGTCCGTCCCCTCTGTCCCCTAACCCTAACCAGTCTAGTCCGTCCCCTCTGTCCCCTAACCCTAACCAGTCTAGTCCGTCCCCTCTGTCCCCTAACCCTAACCAGTCTAGTCCGTCTCCTCTGTCCCCTAACCCTAACCAGTCTAGTCCGTCTCCTCTGTCCCCTAACCCTAACCAGTCTAGTCCGTCTCCTCTGTCCCCTAACCCTAACCAGTCTAGTCCGTCTCCTCTGTCCCCTAACCCTAACCAGTCTAGTCCGTCCCCTCTGTCCCCTAACCCTAACCAGTCTAGTCCGTCCCCTCTGTCCCCTAACCCTAACCA